>NW_027210218.1:0-94908 GCF_027789765.1 Dendropsophus ebraccatus | reverse complement strand
CTTAATGTATGCAGTAATGATAGGCAAGGACTTCACAAAGTTTTGAGGTCATAAACTCAAAGTTCTCTCGTAATTATCTAAAATGCACAGGGGTAATTTAGGATATGTTCACACATGGTGACGTTTCATTGCATTACTGCACTCATGGACAACTGGACATCAATTAAATGATTAGTTATATTATGAAAACTCATTAACAGAACTAAATTACAATTAATTGCTTTGTCCAAATGTAATCTCATTATCCCCCTTCCCTACTTTCTTTTTACCATTTTTTCCTCTATGTACCCCTTTGTGAACCTTCATTTTATTATACTCATACAAACCATTAGAACTACAGTAGGTAAAATGCATGTAGTTATCCTTTATTAACCTCTATGACAGATAGAAAACTGTAGATGCAATTGAAATATTGATCTGTTATTCACCCCGATAGCAGACAGCAAACTCAGATATATGGGAGATCTCCTAGTAACCAATCCAAACAGATCCTTCTCTAATGATAAGAGGAATATTCAGGCCACTCTGGAAATTTCTAACAGTATTGAAGGTTTTAAGGAATTTTTCCTTGATATCTATCATTGATGTCTTCCTGTATTTGTATCTAAAACCCATGCTCTGCATTCGTTATGTTTCAATAGAACATTTACATTGGTCAATAAGTTAAC
This sequence comes from Dendropsophus ebraccatus, assembly GCF_027789765.1. NCBI lineage: Eukaryota > Metazoa > Chordata > Amphibia > Anura > Hylidae > Dendropsophus > Dendropsophus ebraccatus. Next base: position 94,240 of record NW_027210218.1, on the reverse strand, counting down.
CACATTGAGAACACATGTATCAGGAAAGCCTACGGGAAAATACAGTTAGCCCATGGGGTGCTAAGGCACAGAGTCCACTCCGGGTCTAGGTTCAGGGAAATCACCATCCCGCTAGGCCTTCAAGTCGTGGCAGAGTCCAAACTGTCCTCAGCATCACAGGGGAGCCCTTTCTAATGGAGACAATGTCCTCCGCCCGTTTCCATAACATTGAGGGGCCACTCAAAGGAAAGGGACAGTCGAGCCGAAGCTGCAGACGGTTGTTTCCATCCTGTATTTTCTGTTTTTTTTCTAAAATAATGTTAATTCATAAGCTGTTTTGTGTATCAGCTATGGCATCTACAAGGTAATTACAAGAAGAAACTATGAAGACCTATGGTGCAGTAAATTAGTAGAGAATGCTTTTATGCAGGAGTGAATATTTGTTGGATGTGGTAATAGTGCATATATGGCACATCATTACAGATCCTAGGAGCGGGAGTCTCAGTGACCTTTAAAGTTAGAGGATAGCAAATTTAGAGGACAGTAAAAACAGCAGCAATCTGTTTGTCCCACAGGGCCTTGAATCTACTTTCGGATCGCAGTGGAAGCAGCACCAGTAGCAAAAATTAACAGTACATTGTGTGGACTATATATGCATTTAAATACACACTCTCATAGTCAGTGCTCATAGTCAAATCCATCTAATTGCAGAATGAAGCAAGTGAGGGACAAGCCGTTACAGCAAAGGACGACTATCTTGCTGACCAGCAGAGAATGAATGAGTTTCAAGCATAGGAGGAGACAAATGAGGTCATTAGCCATACCTAATCACAAAGCTGTGGACTCTCAAGCATTTGAAAATGGTAACTTCACCAACAGCTATTTGGTACTCTGTAAGGCTAGCCATAGACATATCGAGCAGCAGGGTAGATTCTGTAGAGGGAGAAAATGAGCTGCCTAAGACAAAGGATCATGAACAGGTCTAGTGTCACATGTGCCAGTGGGGTGTAGATAGCTCTGTCCTGACAATAAAGTTTCTGCAATATTGTAGAATTATCAGGACCAAAAAAATATAGTGTATAGTGATAGTGTATGGACAGCGAGTGTGGACTCGCTGTGCTACTCAACCGGTTTGGCTTTGGGCCACACCAGGGAGCGGAGTCTAAGTGCCCTCTAGGTCTTCACCCTTTATCCTGCTCCAGGATGCGGAAGCTGGACTTCTGCGGCTAGAGGACACCAGGTCGCTCCACAAGTGTGGTCCCGGTGTGAGCAGCAACTGGCCCCCAAGGACCAGAAGGAGTCGGTGCAAGGCTCCGGGGAACAGGCTACATATGCCTAGACAGCAAGCCGGACTGTCAGCAGGAGGAGTGAATGCAGTATCAGGGATGGGAGGGGTATTGTAGTCAGATAAGCAGAGGATCAGGGTAGGCGGATTCATTGCAGGTCACACAATCGAAATGGCAAACAGCAGAGGCAAAAAGGCCTACAATCTAAACTGGTTAAAAATTTGATTTGAGAATAAAGAAGTATCCCCTGGTTCTCACTTGGCCATTTTTTTTGAAGCTACTGGACAGTTAAGGAAGTGTAACATTTCATATGTCAACATTGCTAAGTCATATATGCTTCAATGTATATAGGATTATTGAGGTGGATTAGGAGTGGGGTATTTGAGAATTAATAATGAAGGTGACCTATGGCCCCATCAGTAGTTAGGTTACAACGAATTCAAACGCCACCAAAAAGAAAAAAATGCTGAACCTCAAAATTTTTACAAAATAACATCATATATGTTTTATTGATTAAAAACATACACTGAAAATGAATATACAATGATCCATGACTGGAAATAATGATACAAACAGCAAGAGTAAGGAGGCTGCTCTCTGTGGACTACTGCTGAAAATACCAATAATATAAAGTGCGAAATACATAGCAGCATAACGGTACATATACAAATATAGGATATAACAGGAGAATGCTCAATAGATAACTAAAAAGTACTGCATGTGATATACATAAATAACCCAAGAGCATCCTGTGTACTGGCGATAGTAATGGCGTCCACTGGCTGCCCCCTATATTGGTATGCACTAGGAATTCAAGTCAAATGAGTTGATACAGGGTATACAGGAACAAGTTACTCTCAGATCAGACAGAACATCAAAAAGAAAAGCTAGACAGAAAGATCAGACTTTGTCTTCCACTTCCAGAACCCTTCTGGTTTGCCTTTATTGTGACATTGGCGAGGGTGAACGGTTTGCATGTTGTCCTATTGAGGGGGGATTGCTACGTGGTTGTTCCCATAATGTAAAGAGACAACAAATTGGAGACAACTTAATGTATGCAGTAATGATAGGCAAGGACTTCACAAAGTTTTGAGGTCATAAACTCAAAGTTCTCTCGTAATTATCTAAAATGCACAGGGGTAATTTAGGATATGTTCACACATGGTGACGTTTCATTGCATTACTGCACTCATGGACAACTGGACATCAATTAAATGATTAGTTATATTATGAAAACTCATTAACAGAACTAAATTACAATTAATTGCTTTGTCCAAATGTAATCTCATTATCCCCCTTCCCTACTTTCTTTTTACCATTTTTTTCCTCTATGTACCCCTTTGTGAACCTTCATTTTATTATACTCATACAAACCATTAGAACTACAGTAGGTAAAATGCATGTAGTTATCCTTTATTAACCTCTATGACAGATAGAAAACTGTAGATGCAATTGAAATATTGATCTGTTATTCACCCCGATAGCAGACAGCAAACTCAGATATATGGGAGATCTCCTAGTAACCAATCCAACAGATCCTTCTCTAATGATAAGAGGAATATTCAGGCCACTCTGGAAATTTCTAACAGTATTGAAGGTTTTAAGGAATTTTTCCTTGATATCTATCATTGATGTCTTCCTGTATTTGTATCTAAAACCCATGCTCTGCATTCGTTATGTTTCAATAGAACATTTACATTGGCCAATAAGTTAACCACATTGAGAACACATGTATCAGGAAAGCCTACGGGAAAATACAGTTAGCCCATGGGGTGCTAAGGCACAGAGTCCACTCCGGGTCTAGGTTCAGGGAAATCACCATCCCGCTAGGCCTTCAAGTCGTGGCAGAGTCCAAACTGTCTCAGCATCACAGGGGAGCCCTTTCTAATGGAGACAATGTCCTCCGCCCGTTTCCATAACATTGAGGGGCCACTCAAAGGAAAGGGACAGTCGAGCCGAAGCTGCAGACGGTTGTTTCCATCCTGTATTTTCTTTTTTTTTTCTAAAATAATGTTAATTCATAAGCTGTTTTGTGTATCAGCTATGGCATCTACAAGGTAATTACAAGAAGAAACTATGAAGACCTATGGTGCAGAAAATTAGTAGAGAATGCTTTTATGCAGGAGTGAATATTTGTTGGATGTGGTAATAGTGCATATATGGCACATCATTACAGATCCTAGGAGCGGGAGTCTCAGTGACCTTTAAAGTTAGAGGATAGCAAATTTTAGAGGACAGTAAAAACAGCAGCAATCTGTTTGTCCCACAGGGCCTTGAATCTACTTTCGGATCGCAGTGGAAGCAGCAGAAGGAGTCGGTGCAAGGCTCCGGGGAACAGGCTACATATGCCTAGACAGCAAGCCGGACTGTCAGCAGGAGGAGTGAATGCAGTATCAGGGATGGGAGGGGTATTGTAGTCAGATAAGCAGAGGATCAGGGTAGGCGGATTCATTGCAGGTCACACAATCGAAATGGCAAACAGCAGAGGCAAAAAGGCCTACAATCTAAACTGGTTAAAATTTGATTGAGAATAAAGAAGTATCCCCCTGGTTCTCACTTGGCCATTTTTTGAAGCTACTGGACAGTTAAGGAAGTGTAACATTTCATATGTCAACATTGCTAAGTCATATATGCTTCAATGTATATAGGATTATTGAGGTGGATTAGGAGTGGGGTATTTGAGAATTAATAATGAAGGTGACCTATGGCCCCCATCAGTAGTTAGGTTACAACGAATTCAAACGCCAACAAAAGAAAAAATGCTGAACCTCAAATTTTTACAAAATAACATCATATATGTTTTATTGATTAAAAACATACACTGAAAATGAATATACAATGATCCATGACTGGAAATAATGATACAAACAGCAAGAGTAAGGAGGCTGCTCTCTGTGGACTACTGCTGAAAATACCAATAATATAAAGTGCGAAATACATAGCAGCATAACGGTACATATACAAATATAGGATATAACAGGAGAATGCTCAATAGATAACTAAAAAGTACTGCATGGTGATATACATAAATAACCCAAGAGCATCCTGTGTACTGGCGATAGTAATGGCGTCCACTGGCTGCCCCCTATATTGGTATGCACTAGGAATTCAAGTCAAATGAGTTGATACAGGGTATACAGGAACAAGTTACTCTCAGATCAGACAGAACATCAAAAAGAAAAGCTAGACAGAAAGATCAGACTTTGTCTTCCACTTCCAGAACCCTTCTGGTTTGCCTTTATTGTGACATTGGCGAGGGGTGAACGGTTTGCATGTTGTCCTATTGAGGGGGGATTGCTACGTGGTTGTTCCCATAATGTAAAGAGACAACAAATTGGAGACAACTTAATGTATGCAGTAATGATAGGCAAGGACTTCACAAAGTTTGAGGTCATAAACTCAAAGTTCTCTCGTAATTATCTAAAATGCACAGGGGTAATTTAGGATATGTTCACACATGGTGACGTTTCATTGCATTACTGCACTCATGGACAACTGGACATCAATTAAATGATTAGTTATATTATGAAAACTCATTAACAGAACTAAATTACAATTATTGCTTTGTCCAAATGTAATCTCATTATCCCCCTTCCCTACTTTCTTTTTACCATTTTTTCCTCTATGTACCCCTTTGTGAACCTTCATTTTATTATACTCATACAAACCATTAGAACTACAGTAGGTAAAATGCATGTAGTTATCCTTTATTAACCTCTATGACAGATAGAAAACTGTAGATGCAATTGAAATATTGATCTGTTATTCACCCCGATAGCAGACAGCAAACTCAGATATATGGGAGATCTCCTAGTAACCAATCCAAAACAGATCCTTCTCTAATGATAAGAGGAATATTCAGGCCACTCTGGAAATTTCTAACAGTATTGAAGGTTTTAAGGAATTTTTCCTTGATATCTATCATTGATGTCTTCCTGTATTTGTATCTAAAACCCATGCTCTGCATTCGTTATGTTTCAATAGAACATTTACATTGGCCAATAAGTTAACCACATTGAGAACACATGTATCAGGAAAGCCTACGGGAAAATACAGTTAGCCCATGGGGTGCTAAGGCACAGAGTCCACTCCGGGTCTAGGTTCAGGGAAATCACCATCCCGCTAGGCCTTCAAGTCGTGGCAGAGTCCAAACTGTCTCAGCATCACAGGGGAGCCCTTTCTAATGGAGACAATGTCCTCCGCCCGTTTCCATAACATTGAGGGGCCACTCAAAGGAAAGGGACAGTCGAGCCGAAGCTGCAGACGGTTTTTTTCCATCCTGTATTTTCTTTTTTTTTTTCTAAAATAATGTTAATTCATAAGCTGTTTTGTGTATCAGCTATGGCATCTACAAGGTAATTACAAGAAGAAACTATGAAGACCTATGGTGCAGAAAATTAGTAGAGAATGCTTTTATGCAGGAGTGAATATTTGTTGGATGTGGTAATAGTGCATATATGGCACATCATTACAGATCCTAGGAGCGGGAGTCTCAGTGACCTTTAAAGTTAGAGGATAGCAAATTTTAGAGGACAGTAAAAACAGCAGCAATCTGTTTGTCCCACAGGGCCTTGAATCTACTTTCGGATCGCAGTGGAAGCAGCACCAGTAGCAAAAATTAACAGTACATTGTGTGGACTATATATGCATTTAAATACACACTCTCATAGTCAGTGCTCATAGTCAAATCCATCTAATTGCAGAATGAAGCAAGTGAGGGACAAGCCCTTACAGCAAAGGACGACTATCTTGCTGACCAGAGGAATGAATGAGTTTCAAGCATAGGAGGAGACAATGAGGTCATTAGCCCATACCTAATCACAAAGCTGGGACTCTCAAGCATTTTGAAAATGGTAACTTCACCAACAGCTATTTGGTACTCTGTAAGGCTAGCCATAGACATATCGAGCAGCAGGGTAGATTCTGTAGAGGAGGAGAATGAGCTGCCTAAGACAAAGGATCATGAACAGGTCTAGTGTCACATGTGCCAGTGGGGGTGTAGATAGCTCTGTCCTGACAATAAAGTTTCTGCAAATATTGTAGAATTATCAGGACCAAAAAAATATAGTGTATAGTGATAGTGTAATGGACAGCGAGTGTGGACTCGCTGTGCTACTCAACCGGTTTGGCTTTGGGCCACACCAGGGAGCGGAGTTTAAGTGCCCTCTAGGTCTTCACCCTTTATCCCTGCTCCAGGATGCGGAAGCTGGACTTCTGCGGCTAGAGGACACCAGGTCGCTCCACAAGTGTGGTCCCGGTGTGAGCAGCAACTGGCCCCCAAGGACCAGAAGGAGTCGGTGCAAGGCTCCGGGGAACAGGCTACATATGCCTAGACAGCAAGCCGGACTGTCAGCAGGAGGAGTGAATGCAGTATCAGGGATGGGAGGGGTATTGTAGTCAGATAAGCAGAGGATCAGGGTAGGCGGATTCATTGCAGGTCACACAATCGAAATGGCAAACAGCAGAGGCAAAAAGGCCTACAATCTAAACTGGTTAAAAATTTGATTTGAGAATAAAGAAGTATCCCCTGGTTCTCACTTGGCCATTTTTTTGAAGCTACTGGACAGTTAAGGAAGTGTAACATTTCATATGTCAACATTGCTAAGTCATATATGCTTCAATGTATATAGGATTATTGAGGTGGATTAGGAGTGGGGTATTTGAGAATTAATAATGAAGGTGACCTATGGCCCCATCAGTAGTTAGGTTACAACGAATTCAAACGCCACCAAAAAGAAAAAATGCTGAACCTCAAAATTTTTACAAAATAACATCATATATGTTTTATTGATTAAAAACATACACTGAAAATGAATATACAATGATCCATGACTGGAAATAATGATACAAACAGCAAGAGTAAGGAGGCTGCTCTCTGTGGACTACTGCTGAAAATACCAATAAATATAAAGTGCGAAATACATAGCAGCATAACGGTACATATACAAATATAGGATATAACAGGAGAATGCTCAATAGATAACTAAAAAGTACTGCATGGTGATATACATAAATAACCCAAGAGCATCCTGTGTACTGGCGATAGTAATGGCGTCCACTGGCTGCCCCCTATATTGGTATGCACTAGGAATTCAAGTCAAATGAGTTGATACAGGGTATACAGGAACAAGTTACTCTCAGATCAGACAGAACATCAAAAAGAAAAGCTAGACAGAAAGATCAGACTTTGTCTTCCACTTCCAGAACCCTTCTGGTTTGCCTTTATTGTGACATTGGCGAGGGTGAACGGTTTGCATGTTGTCCTATTGAGGGGGGATTGCTACGTGGTTGTTCCCATAATGTAAAGAGACAACAAATTGGAGACAACTTAATGTATGCAGTAATGATAGGCAAGGACTTCACAAAGTTTTGAGGTCATAAACTCAAAGTTCTCTCGTAATTATCTAAAATGCACAGGGGTAATTTAGGATATGTTCACACATGGTGACGTTTCATTGCATTACTGCACTCATGGACAACTGGACATCAATTAAATGATTAGTTATATTATGAAAACTCATTAACAGAACTAAATTACAATTAATTGCTTTGTCCAAATGTAATCTCATTATCCCCCTTCCCTACTTTCTTTTTACCATTTTTTCCTCTATGTACCCCTTTGTGAACCTTCATTTTATTATACTCATACAAACCATTAGAACTACAGTAGGTAAAATGCATGTAGTTATCCTTTATTAACCTCTATGACAGATAGAAAACTGTAGATGCAATTGAAATATTGATCTGTTATTCACCCCGATAGCAGACAGCAAACTCAGATATATGGGAGATCTCCTAGTAACCAATCCAAACAGATCCTTCTCTAATGATAAGAGGAATATTCAGGCCACTCTGGAAATTTCTAACAGTATTGAAGGTTTTAAGGAATTTTTCCTTGATATCTATCATTGATGTCTTCCTGTATTTGTATCTAAACCCATGCTCTGCATTCGTTATGTTTCAATAGAACATTTACATTGGCCAATAAGTTAACCACATTGAGAACACATGTATCAGGAAAGCCTACGGGAAAATACAGTTAGCCCATGGGGTGCTAAGGCACAGAGTCCACTCCGGGTCTAGGTTCAGGGAAATCACCATCCCGCTAGGCCTTCAAGTCGTGGCAGAGTCCAAACTGTCTCAGCATCACAGGGGAGCCCTTTCTAATGGAGACAATGTCCTCCGCCCGTTTCCATAACATTGAGGGGCCACTCAAAGGAAAGGGACAGTCGAGCCGAAGCTGCAGACGGTTGTTTCCATCCTGTATTTTCTTTTTTTTTTCTAAAATAATGTTAATTCATAAGCTGTTTTGTGTATCAGCTATGGCATCTACAAGGTAATTACAAGAAGAAACTATGAAGACCTATGGTGCAGAAAATTAGTAGAGAATGCTTTTATGCAGGAGTGAATATTTGTTGGATGTGGTAATAGTGCATATATGGCACATCATTACAGATCCTAGGAGCGGGAGTCTCAGTGACCTTTAAAGTTAGAGGATAGCAAATTTTAGAGGACAGTAAAAACAGCAGCAATCTGTTTGTCCCACAGGGCCTTGAATCTACTTTCGGATCGCAGTGGAAGCAGCACCAGTAGCAAAAATTAACAGTACATTGTGTGGACTATATATGCATTTAAATACACACTCTCATAGTCAGTGCTCATAGTCAAATCCATCTAATTGCAGAATGAAGCAAGTGAGGGACAAGCCCTTACAGCAAAGGACGACTATCTTGCTGACCAGAGGAATGAATGAGTTTCAAGCATAGGAGGAGACAATGAGGTCATTAGCCCATACCTAATCACAAAGCTGGGACTCTCAAGCATTTTGAAAATGGTAACTTCACCAACAGCTATTTGGTACTCTGTAAGGCTAGCCATAGACATATCGAGCAGCAGGGTAGATTCTGTAGAGGAGAAGAATGAGCTGCCTAAGACAAAGGATCATGAACAGGTCTAGTGTCACATGTGCCAGTGGGGGTGTAGATAGCTCTGTCCTGACAATAAAGTTTCTGCAAATATTGTAGAATTATCAGGACCAAAAAAATATAGTGTATAGTGATAGTGTAATGGACAGCGAGTGTGGACTCGCTGTGCTACTCAACCGGTTTGGCTTTGGGCCACACCAGGGAGCGGAGTCTAAGTGCCCTCTAGGTCTTCACCCTTTATCCTGCTCCAGGATGCGGAAGCTGGACTTCTGCGGCTAGAGGACACCAGGTCGCTCCACAAGTGTGGTCCCGGTGTGAGCAGCAACTGGCCCCCAAGGACCAGAAGGAGTCGGTGCAAGGCTCCGGGGAACAGGCTACATATGCCTAGACAGCAAGCCGGACTGTCAGCAGGAGGAGTGAATGCAGTATCAGGGATGGGAGGGGTATTGTAGTCAGATAAGCAGAGGATCAGGGTAGGCGGATTCATTGCAGGTCACACAATCGAAATGGCAAACAGCAGAGGCAAAAAGGCCTACAATCTAAACTGGTTAAAATTGATTTGAGAATAAAGAAGTATCCCCTGGTTCTCACTTGGCCATTTTTTGAAGCTACTGGACAGTTAAGGAAGTGTAACATTTCATATGTCAACATTGCTAAGTCATATATGCTTCAATGTATATAGGATTATTGAGGTGGATTAGGAGTGGGGTATTTGAGAATTAATAATGAAGGTGACCTATGGCCCCATCAGTAGTTAGGTTACAACGAATTCAAACGCCACCAAAAAGAAAAAATGCTGAACCTCAAAATTTTTACAAAATAACATCATATATGTTTTATTGATTAAAAACATACACTGAAAATGAATATACAATGATCCATGACTGGAAATAATGATACAAACAGCAAGAGTAAGGAGGCTGCTCTCTGTGGACTACTGCTGAAAATACCAATAAATATAAAGTGCGAAATACATAGCAGCATAACGGTACATATACAAATATAGGATATAACAGGAGAATGCTCAATAGATAACTAAAAAGTACTGCATGGTGATATACATAAATAACCCAAGAGCATCCTGTGTACTGGCGATAGTAATGGCGTCCACTGGCTGCCCCCTATATTGGTATGCACTAGGAATTCAAGTCAAATGAGTTGATACAGGGTATACAGGAACAAGTTACTCTCAGATCAGACAGAACATCAAAAAGAAAAGCTAGACAGAAAGATCAGACTTTGTCTTCCACTTCCAGAACCCTTCTGGTTTGCCTTTATTGTGACATTGGCGAGGGTGAACGGTTTGCATGTTGTCCTATTGAGGGGGGATTGCTACGTGGTTGTTCCCATAATGTAAAGAGACAACAAATTGGAGACAACTTAATGTATGCAGTAATGATAGGCAAGGACTTCACAAAGTTTTGAGGTCATAAACTCAAAGTTCTCTCGTAATTATCTAAAATGCACAGGGGTAATTTAGGATATGTTCACACATGGTGACGTTTCATTGCATTACTGCACTCATGGACAACTGGACATCAATTAAATGATTAGTTATATTATGAAAACTCATTAACAGAACTAAATTACAATTAATTGCTTTGTCCAAATGTAATCTCATTATCCCCCTTCCCTACTTTCTTTTTACCATTTTTTCCTCTATGTACCCCTTTGTGAACCTTCATTTTATTATACTCATACAAACCATTAGAACTACAGTAGGTAAAATGCATGTAGTTATCCTTTATTAACCTCTATGACAGATAGAAAACTGTAGATGCAATTGAAATATTGATCTGTTATTCACCCCGATAGCAGACAGCAAACTCAGATATATGGGAGATCTCCTAGTAACCAATCCAAACAGATCCTTCTCTAATGATAAGAGGAATATTCAGGCCACTCTGGAAATTTCTAACAGTATTGAAGGTTTTAAGGAATTTTTCCTTGATATCTATCATTGATGTCTTCCTGTATTTGTATCTAAAACCCATGCTCTGCATTCGTTATGTTTCAATAGAACATTTACATTGGCCAATAAGTTAACCACATTGAGAACACATGTATCAGGAAAGCCTACGGGAAAATACAGTTAGCCCATGGGGTGCTAAGGCACAGAGTCCACTCCGGGTCTAGGTTCAGGGAAATCACCATCCCGCTAGGCCTTCAAGTCGTGGCAGAGTCCAAACTGTCTCAGCATCACAGGGGAGCCCTTTCTAATGGAGACAATGTCCTCCGCCCGTTTCCATAACATTGAGGGGCCACTCAAAGGAAAGGGACAGTCGAGCCGAAGCTGCAGACGGTTGTTTCCATCCTGTATTTTCTTTTTTTTTTCTAAAATAATGTTAATTCATAAGCTGTTTTGTGTATCAGCTATGGCATCTACAAGGTAATTACAAGAAGAAACTATGAAGACCTATGGTGCAGAAAATTAGTAGAGAATGCTTTTATGCAGGAGTGAATATTTGTTGGATGTGGTAATAGTGCATATATGGCACATCATTACAGATCCTAGGAGCGGGAGTCTCAGTGACCTTTAAAGTTAGAGGATAGCAAATTTTAGAGGACAGTAAAAACAGCAGCAATCTGTTTGTCCCACAGGGCCTTGAATCTACTTTCGGATCGCAGTGGAAGCAGCACCAGTAGCAAAAATTAACAGTACATTGTGTGGACTATATATGCATTTAAATACACACTCTCATAGTCAGTGCTCATAGTCAAATCCATCTAATTGCAGAATGAAGCAAGTGAGGGGACAAGCCCTTACAGCAAAGGACGACTATCTTGCTGACCAGAGGAATGAATGAGTTTCAAGCATAGGAGGAGACAATGAGGTCATTAGCCCATACCTAATCACAAAGCTGGGACTCTCAAGCATTTTGAAAATGGTAACTTCACCAACAGCTATTTGGTACTCTGTAAGGCTAGCCATAGACATATCGAGCAGCAGGGTAGATTCTGTAGAGGAGAAGAATGAGCTGCCTAAGACAAAGGATCATGAACAGGTCTAGTGTCACATGTGCCAGTGGGGGTGTAGATAGCTCTGTCCTGACAATAAAGTTTCTGCAAATATTGTAGAATTATCAGGACCAAAAAAATATAGTGTATAGTGATAGTGTAATGGACAGCGAGTGTGGACTCGCTGTGCTACTCAACCGGTTTGGCTTTGGGCCACACCAGGGAGCGGAGTCTAAGTGCCCTCTAGGTCTTCACCCTTTATCCTGCTCCAGGATGCGGAAGCTGGACTTCTGCGGCTAGAGGACACCAGGTCGCTCCACAAGTGTGGTCCCGGTGTGAGCAGCAACTGGCCCCCAAGGACCAGAAGGAGTCGGTGCAAGGCTCCGGGGAACAGGCTACATATGCCTAGACAGCAAGCCGGACTGTCAGCAGGAGGAGTGAATGCAGTATCAGGGATGGGAGGGGTATTGTAGTCAGATAAGCAGAGGATCAGGGTAGGCGGATTCATTGCAGGTCACACAATCGAAATGGCAAACAGCAGAGGCAAAAAGGCCTACAATCTAAACTGGTTAAAAATTTGATTTGAGAATAAAGAAGTATCCCCTGGTTCTCACTTGGCCATTTTTTGAAGCTACTGGACAGTTAAGGAAGTGTAACATTTCATATGTCAACATTGCTAAGTCATATATGCTTCAATGTATATAGGATTATTGAGGTGGATTAGGAGTGGGGTATTTGAGAATTAATAATGAAGGTGACCTATGGCCCCATCAGTAGTTAGGTTACAACGAATTCAAACGCCACCAAAAAGAAAAAATGCTGAACCTCAAAATTTTACAAAATAACATCATATATGTTTTATTGATTAAAACATACACTGAAAATGAATATACAATGATCCATGACTGGAAATAATGATACAAACAGCAAGAGTAAGGAGGCTGCTCTCTGTGGACTACTGCTGAAAATACCAATAAATATAAAGTGCGAAATACATAGCAGCATAACGGTACATATACAAATATAGGATATAACAGGAGAATGCTCAATAGATAACTAAAAAGTACTGCATGGTGATATACATAAATAACCCAAGAGCATCCTGTGTACTGGCGATAGTAATGGCGTCCACTGGCTGCCCCCTATATTGGTATGCACTAGGAATTCAAGTCAAATGAGTTGATACAGGGTATACAGGAACAAGTTACTCTCAGATCAGACAGAACATCAAAAAGAAAAGCTAGACAGAAAGATCAGACTTTGTCTTCCACTTCCAGAACCCTTCTGGTTTGCCTTTATTGTGACATTGGCGAGGGTGAACGGTTTGCATGTTGTCCTATTGAGGGGGGATTGCTACGTGGTTGTTCCCATAATGTAAAGAGACAACAAATTGGAGACAACTTAATGTATGCAGTAATGATAGGCAAGGACTTCACAAAGTTTTGAGGTCATAAACTCAAAGTTCTCTCGTAATTATCTAAAATGCACAGGGGTAATTTAGGATATGTTCACACATGGTGACGTTTCATTGCATTACTGCACTCATGGACAACTGGACATCAATTAAATGATTAGTTATATTATGAAAACTCATTAACAGAACTAAATTACAATTAATTGCTTTGTCCAAATGTAATCTCATTATCCCCCTTCCCTACTTTCTTTTTACCATTTTTTCCTCTATGTACCCCTTTGTGAACCTTCATTTTATTATACTCATACAAACCATTAGAACTACAGTAGGTAAAATGCATGTAGTTATCCTTTATTAACCTCTATGACAGATAGAAAACTGTAGATGCAATTGAAATATTGATCTGTTATTCACCCCGATAGCAGACAGCAAACTCAGATATATGGGAGATCTCCTAGTAACCAATCCAAACAGATCCTTCTCTAATGATAAGAGGAATATTCAGGCCACTCTGGAAATTTCTAACAGTATTGAAGGTTTTAAGGAATTTTTCCTTGATATCTATCATTGATGTCTTCCTGTATTTGTATCTAAAACCCATGCTCTGCATTCGTTATGTTTCAATAGAACATTTACATTGGCCAATAAGTTAACCACATTGAGAACACATGTATCAGGAAAGCCTACGGGAAAATACAGTTAGCCCATGGGGTGCTAAGGCACAGAGTCCACTCCGGGTCTAGGTTCAGGGAAATCACCATCCCGCTAGGCCTTCAAGTCGTGGCAGAGTCCAAACTGTCTCAGCATCACAGGGGAGCCCTTTCTAATGGAGACAATGTCCTCCGCCCGTTTCCATAACATTGAGGGGCCACTCAAAGGAAAGGGACAGTCGAGCCGAAGCTGCAGACGGTTGTTTCCATCCTGTATTTTCTTTTTTTTTTCTAAAATAATGTTAATTCATAAGCTGTTTTGTGTATCAGCTATGGCATCTACAAGGTAATTACAAGAAGAAACTATGAAGACCTATGGTGCAGAAAATTAGTAGAGAATGCTTTTATGCAGGAGTGAATATTTGTTGGATGTGGTAATAGTGCATATATGGCACATCATTACAGATCCTAGGAGCGGGAGTCTCAGTGACCTTTAAAGTTAGAGGATAGCAAATTTTAGAGGACAGTAAAAACAGCAGCAATCTGTTTGTCCCACAGGGCCTTGAATCTACTTTCGGATCGCAGTGGAAGCAGCACCAGTAGCAAAAATTAACAGTACATTGTGTGGACTATATATGCATTTAAATACACACTCTCATAGTCAGTGCTCATAGTCAAATCCATCTAATTGCAGAATGAAGCAAGTGAGGGACAAGCCCTTACAGCAAAGGACGACTATCTTGCTGACCAGAGGAATGAATGAGTTTCAAGCATAGGAGGAGACAATGAGGTCATTAGCCCATACCTAATCACAAAGCTGGGACTCTCAAGCATTTTGAAAATGGTAACTTCACCAACAGCTATTTGGTACTCTGTAAGGCTAGCCATAGACATATCGAGCAGCAGGGTAGATTCTGTAGAGGAGAAGAATGAGCTGCCTAAGACAAAGGATCATGAACAGGTCTAGTGTCACATGTGCCAGTGGGGGTGTAGATAGCTCTGTCCTGACAATAAAGTTTCTGCAAATATTGTAGAATTATCAGGACCAAAAAAATATAGTGTATAGTGATAGTGTAATGGACAGCGAGTGTGGACTCGCTGTGCTACTCAACCGGTTTGGCTTTGGGCCACACCAGGGAGCGGAGTCTAAGTGCCCTCTAGGTCTTCACCCTTTATCCCTGCTCCAGGATGCGGAAGCTGGACTTCTGCGGCTAGAGGACACCAGGTCGCTCCACAAGTGTGGTCCCGGTGTGAGCAGCAACTGGCCCCCAAGGACCAGAAGGAGTCGGTGCAAGGCTCCGGGGAACAGGCTACATATGCCTAGACAGCAAGCCGGACTGTCAGCAGGAGGAGTGAATGCAGTATCAGGGATGGGAGGGGTATTGTAGTCAGATAAGCAGAGGATCAGGGTAGGCGGATTCATTGCAGGTCACACAATCGAAATGGCAAACAGCAGAGGCAAAAAGGCCTACAATCTAAACTGGTTAAAATTTGATTTGAGAATAAAGAAGTATCCCCTGGTTCTCACTTGGCCATTTTTTGAAGCTACTGGACAGTTAAGGAAGTGTAACATTTCATATGTCAACATTGCTAAGTCATATATGCTTCAATGTATATAGGATTATTGAGGTGGATTAGGAGTGGGGTATTTGAGAATTAATAATGAAGGTGACCTATGGCCCCATCAGTAGTTAGGTTACAACGAATTCAAACGCCACCAAAAAGAAAAAATGCTGAACCTCAAAATTTTTACAAAATAACATCATATATGTTTTATTGATTAAAAACATACACTGAAAATGAATATACAATGATCCATGACTGGAAATAATGATACAAACAGCAAGAGTAAGGAGGCTGCTCTCTGTGGACTACTGCTGAAAATACCAATAAATATAAAGTGCGAAATACATAGCAGCATAACGGTACATATACAAATATAGGATATAACAGGAGAATGCTCAATAGATAACTAAAAAGTACTGCATGGTGATATACATAAATAACCCAAGAGCATCCTGTGTACTGGCGATAGTAATGGCGTCCACTGGCTGCCCCCTATATTGGTATGCACTAGGAATTCAAGTCAAATGAGTTGATACAGGGTATACAGGAACAAGTTACTCTCAGATCAGACAGAACATCAAAAAGAAAAGCTAGACAGAAAGATCAGACTTTGTCTTCCACTTCCAGAACCCTTCTGGTTTGCCTTTATTGTGACATTGGCGAGGGTGAACGGTTTGCATGTTGTCCTATTGAGGGGGGATTGCTACGTGGTTGTTCCCATAATGTAAAGAGACAACAAATTGGAGACAACTTAATGTATGCAGTAATGATAGGCAAGGACTTCACAAAGTTTTGAGGTCATAAACTCAAAGTTCTCTCGTAATTATCTAAAATGCACAGGGGTAATTTAGGATATGTTCACACATGGTGACGTTTCATTGCATTACTGCACTCATGGACAACTGGACATCAATTAAATGATTAGTTATATTATGAAAACTCATTAACAGAACTAAATTACAATTAATTGCTTTGTCCAAATGTAATCTCATTATCCCCCTTCCCTACTTTCTTTTTACCATTTTTTCCTCTATGTACCCCTTTGTGAACCTTCATTTTATTATACTCATACAAACCATTAGAACTACAGTAGGTAAAATGCATGTAGTTATCCTTTATTAACCTCTATGACAGATAGAAAACTGTAGATGCAATTGAAATATTGATCTGTTATTCACCCCGATAGCAGACAGCAAACTCAGATATATGGGAGATCTCCTAGTAACCAATCCAAACAGATCCTTCTCTAATGATAAGAGGAATATTCAGGCCACTCTGGAAATTTCTAACAGTATTGAAGGTTTTAAGGAATTTTTCCTTGATATCTATCATTGATGTCTTCCTGTATTTGTATCTAAAACCCATGCTCTGCATTCGTTATGTTTCAATAGAACATTTACATTGGCCAATAAGTTAACCACATTGAGAACACATGTATCAGGAAAGCCTACGGGAAAATACAGTTAGCCCATGGGGTGCTAAGGCACAGAGTCCACTCCGGGTCTAGGTTCAGGGAAATCACCATCCCGCTAGGCCTTCAAGTCGTGGCAGAGTCCAAACTGTCTCAGCATCACAGGGGAGCCCTTTCTAATGGAGACAATGTCCTCCGCCCGTTTCCATAACATTGAGGGGCCACTCAAAGGAAAGGGACAGTCGAGCCGAAGCTGCAGACGGTTGTTTCCATCCTGTATTTTCTTTTTTTTTTTCTAAAATAATGTTAATTCATAAGCTGTTTTGTGTATCAGCTATGGCATCTACAAGGTAATTACAAGAAGAAACTATGAAGACCTATGGTGCAGAAAATTAGTAGAGAATGCTTTTATGCAGGAGTGAATATTTGTTGGATGTGGTAATAGTGCATATATGGCACATCATTACAGATCCTAGGAGCGGGAGTCTCAGTGACCTTTAAAGTTAGAGGATAGCAAATTTTAGAGGACAGTAAAAACAGCAGCAATCTGTTTGTCCCACAGGGCCTTGAATCTACTTTCGGATCGCAGTGGAAGCAGCACCAGTAGCAAAAATTAACAGTACATTGTGTGGACTATATATGCATTTAAATACACACTCTCATAGTCAGTGCTCATAGTCAAATCCATCTAATTGCAGAATGAAGCAAGTGAGGGACAAGCCCTTACAGCAAAGGACGACTATCTTGCTGACCAGAGGAATGAATGAGTTTCAAGCATAGGAGGAGACAATGAGGTCATTAGCCCATACCTAATCACAAAGCTGGGACTCTCAAGCATTTTGAAAATGGTAACTTCACCAACAGCTATTTGGTACTCTGTAAGGCTAGCCATAGACATATCGAGCAGCAGGGTAGATTCTGTAGAGGAGAAGAATGAGCTGCCTAAGACAAAGGATCATGAACAGGTCTAGTGTCACATGTGCCAGTGGGGGTGTAGATAGCTCTGTCCTGACAATAAAGTTTCTGCAAATATTGTAGAATTATCAGGACCAAAAAAATATAGTGTATAGTGATAGTGTAATGGACAGCGAGTGTGGACTCGCTGTGCTACTCAACCGGTTTGGCTTTGGGCCACACCAGGGAGCGGAGTCTAAGTGCCCTCTAGGTCTTCACCCTTTATCCTGCTCCAGGATGCGGAAGCTGGACTTCTGCGGCTAGAGGACACCAGGTCGCTCCACAAGTGTGGTCCCGGTGTGAGCAGCAACTGGCCCCCAAGGACCAGAAGGAGTCGGTGCAAGGCTCCGGGGAACAGGCTACATATGCCTAGACAGCAAGCCGGACTGTCAGCAGGAGGAGTGAATGCAGTATCAGGGATGGGAGGGGTATTGTAGTCAGATAAGCAGAGGATCAGGGTAGGCGGATTCATTGCAGGTCACACAATCGAAATGGCAAACAGCAGAGGCAAAAAGGCCTACAATCTAAACTGGTTAAAAATTTGATTTGAGAATAAAGAAGTATCCCCTGGTTCTCACTTGGCCATTTTTTGAAGCTACTGGACAGTTAAGGAAGTGTAACATTTCATATGTCAACATTGCTAAGTCATATATGCTTCAATGTATATAGGATTATTGAGGTGGATTAGGAGTGGGGTATTTGAGAATTAATAATGAAGGTGACCTATGGCCCCATCAGTAGTTAGGTTACAACGAATTCAAACGCCACCAAAAAGAAAAAATGCTGAACCTCAAAATTTTTACAAAATAACATCATATATGTTTTATTGATTAAAAACATACACTGAAAATGAATATACAATGATCCATGACTGGAAATAATGATACAAACAGCAAGAGTAAGGAGGCTGCTCTCTGTGGACTACTGCTGAAAATACCAATAAATATAAAGTGCGAAATACATAGCAGCATAACGGTACATATACAAATATAGGATATAACAGGAGAATGCTCAATAGATAACTAAAAAGTACTGCATGGTGATATACATAAATAACCCAAGAGCATCCTGTGTACTGGCGATAGTAATGGCGTCCACTGGCTGCCCCCTATATTGGTATGCACTAGGAATTCAAGTCAAATGAGTTGATACAGGGTATACAGGAACAAGTTACTCTCAGATCAGACAGAACATCAAAAGAAAAGCTAGACAGAAAGATCAGACTTTGTCTTCCACTTCCAGAACCCTTCTGGTTTGCCTTTATTGTGACATTGGCGAGGGTGAACGGTTTGCATGTTGTCCTATTGAGGGGGGATTGCTACGTGGTTGTTCCCATAATGTAAAGAGACAACAAATTGGAGACAACTTAATGTATGCAGTAATGATAGGCAAGGACTTCACAAAGTTTTGAGGTCATAAACTCAAAGTTCTCTCGTAATTATCTAAAATGCACAGGGGTAATTTAGGATATGTTCACACATGGTGACGTTTCATTGCATTACTGCACTCATGGACAACTGGACATCAATTAAATGATTAGTTATATTATGAAAACTCATTAACAGAACTAAATTACAATTAATTGCTTTGTCCAAATGTAATCTCATTATCCCCCTTCCCTACTTTCTTTTTACCATTTTTTCCTCTATGTACCCCTTTGTGAACCTTCATTTTATTATACTCATACAAACCATTAGAACTACAGTAGGTAAAATGCATGTAGTTATCCTTTATTAACCTCTATGACAGATAGAAAACTGTAGATGCAATTGAAATATTGATCTGTTATTCACCCCGATAGCAGACAGCAAACTCAGATATATGGGAGATCTCCTAGTAACCAATCCAAACAGATCCTTCTCTAATGATAAGAGGAATATTCAGGCCACTCTGGAAATTTCTAACAGTATTGAAGGTTTTAAGGAATTTTTCCTTGATATCTATCATTGATGTCTTCCTGTATTTGTATCTAAAACCCATGCTCTGCATTCGTTATGTTTCAATAGAACATTTACATTGGCCAATAAGTTAACCACATTGAGAACACATGTATCAGGAAAGCCTACGGGAAAATACAGTTAGCCCATGGGGTGCTAAGGCACAGAGTCCACTCCGGGTCTAGGTTCAGGGAAATCACCATCCCGCTAGGCCTTCAAGTCGTGGCAGAGTCCAAACTGTCTCAGCATCACAGGGGAGCCCTTTGTAATGGAGACAATGTCCTCCGCCCGTTTCCATAACATTGAGGGGCCACTCAAAGGAAAGGGACAGTCGAGCCGAAGCTGCAGACGGTTGTTTCCATCCTGTATTTTCTTTTTTTTTTCTAAAATAATGTTAATTCATAAGCTGTTTTGTGTATCAGCTATGGCATCTACAAGGTAATTACAAGAAGAAACTATGAAGACCTATGGTGCAGAAAATTAGTAGAGAATGCTTTTATGCAGGAGTGAATATTTGTTGGATGTGGTAATAGTGCATATATGGCACATCATTACAGATCCTAGGAGCGGGAGTCTCAGTGACCTTTAAAGTTAGAGGATAGCAAATTTTAGAGGACAGTAAAAACAGCAGCAATCTGTTTGTCCCACAGGGCCTTGAATCTACTTTCGGATCGCAGTGGAAGCAGCACCAGTAGCAAAAATTAACAGTACATTGTGTGGACTATATATGCATTTAAATACACACTCTCATAGTCAGTGCTCATAGTCAAATCCATCTAATTGCAGAATGAAGCAAGTGAGGGACAAGCCCTTACAGCAAAGGACGACTATCTTGCTGACCAGAGGAATGAATGAGTTTCAAGCATAGGAGGAGACAATGAGGTCATTAGCCCATACCTAATCACAAAGCTGGGACTCTCAAGCATTTTGAAAATGGTAACTTCACCAACAGCTATTTGGTACTCTGTAAGGCTAGCCATAGACATATCGAGCAGCAGGGTAGATTCTGTAGAGGAGAAGAATGAGCTGCCTAAGACAAAGGATCATGAACAGGTCTAGTGTCACATGTGCCAGTGGGGGTGTAGATAGCTCTGTCCTGACAATAAAGTTTCTGCAAATATTGTAGAATTATCAGGACCAAAAAAATATAGTGTATAGTGATAGTGTAATGGACAGCGAGTGTGGACTCGCTGTGCTACTCAACCGGTTTGGCTTTGGGCCACACCAGGGAGCGGAGTCTAAGTGCCCTCTAGGTCTTCACCCTTTATCCTGCTCCAGGATGCGGAAGCTGGACTTCTGCGGCTAGAGGACACCAGGTCGCTCCACAAGTGTGGTCCCGGTGTGAGCAGCAACTGGCCCCCAAGGACCAGAAGGAGTCGGTGCAAGGCTCCGGGGAACAGGCTACATATGCCTAGACAGCAAGCCGGACTGTCAGCAGGAGGAGTGAATGCAGTATCAGGGATGGGAGGGGTATTGTAGTCAGATAAGCAGAGGATCAGGGTAGGCGGATTCATTGCAGGTCACACAATCGAAATGGCAAACAGCAGAGGCAAAAAGGCCTACAATCTAAACTGGTTAAAAATTTGATTTGAGAATAAAGAAGTATCCCCTGGTTCTCACTTGGCCATTTTTTGAAGCTACTGGACAGTTAAGGAAGTGTAACATTTCATATGTCAACATTGCTAAGTCATATATGCTTCAATGTATATAGGATTATTGAGGT
Source organism: Dendropsophus ebraccatus (assembly GCF_027789765.1). Classification (NCBI taxonomy): domain Eukaryota; kingdom Metazoa; phylum Chordata; class Amphibia; order Anura; family Hylidae; genus Dendropsophus; species Dendropsophus ebraccatus. The sequence continues at coordinate 72,437 of NW_027210218.1, read as the reverse complement.
GGATTAGGAGTGGGGTATTTGAGAATTAATAATGAAGGTGACCTATGGCCCCATCAGTAGTTAGGTTACAACGAATTCAAACGCCACCAAAAAGAAAAAATGCTGAACCTCAAAATTTTTACAAAATAACATCATATATGTTTTATTGATTAAAAACATACACTGAAAATGAATATACAATGATCCATGACTGGAAATAATGATACAAACAGCAAGAGTAAGGAGGCTGCTCTCTGTGGACTACTGCTGAAAATACCAATAAATATAAAGTGCGAAATACATAGCAGCATAACGGTACATATACAAATATAGGATATAACAGGAGAATGCTCAATAGATAACTAAAAAGTACTGCATGGTGATATACATAAATAACCCAAGAGCATCCTGTGTACTGGCGATAGTAATGGCGTCCACTGGCTGCCCCCTATATTGGTATGCACTAGGAATTCAAGTCAAATGAGTTGATACAGGGTATACAGGAACAAGTTACTCTCAGATCAGACAGAACATCAAAAAGAAAAGCTAGACAGAAAGATCAGACTTTGTCTTCCACTTCCAGAACCCTTCTGGTTTGCCTTTATTGTGACATTGGCGAGGGTGAACGGTTTGCATGTTGTCCTATTGAGGGGGGATTGCTACGTGGTTGTTCCCATAATGTAAAGAGACAACAAATTGGAGACAACTTAATGTATGCAGTAATGATAGGCAAGGACTTCACAAAGTTTTGAGGTCATAAACTCAAAGTTCTCTCGTAATTATCTAAAATGCACAGGGGTAATTTAGGATATGTTCACACATGGTGACGTTTCATTGCATTACTGCACTCATGGACAACTGGACATCAATTAAATGATTAGTTATATTATGAAAACTCATTAACAGAACTAAATTACAATTAATTGCTTTGTCCAAATGTAATCTCATTATCCCCCTTCCCTACTTTCTTTTTACCATTTTTTCCTCTATGTACCCCTTTGTGAACCTTCATTTTATTATACTCATACAAACCATTAGAACTACAGTAGGTAAAATGCATGTAGTTATCCTTTATTAACCTCTATGACAGATAGAAAACTGTAGATGCAATTGAAATATTGATCTGTTATTCACCCCGATAGCAGACAGCAAACTCAGATATATGGGAGATCTCCTAGTAACCAATCCAAACAGATCCTTCTCTAATGATAAGAGGAATATTCAGGCCACTCTGGAAATTTCTAACAGTATTGAAGGTTTTAAGGAATTTTTCCTTGATATCTATCATTGATGTCTTCCTGTATTTGTATCTAAAACCCATGCTCTGCATTCGTTATGTTTCAATAGAACATTTACATTGGCCAATAAGTTAACCACATTGAGAACACATGTATCAGGAAAGCCTACGGGAAAATACAGTTAGCCCATGGGGTGCTAAGGCACAGAGTCCACTCCGGGTCTAGGTTCAGGGAAATCACCATCCCGCTAGGCCTTCAAGTCGTGGCAGAGTCCAAACTGTCTCAGCATCACAGGGGAGCCCTTTCTAATGGAGACAATGTCCTCCGCCCGTTTCCATAACATTGAGGGGCCACTCAAAGGAAAGGGACAGTCGAGCCGAAGCTGCAGACGGTTGTTTCCATCCTGTATTTTCTTTTTTTTTTTCTAAAATAATGTTAATTCATAAGCTGTTTTGTGTATCAGCTATGGCATCTACAAGGTAATTACAAGAAGAAACTATGAAGACCTATGGTGCAGAAAATTAGTAGAGAATGCTTTTATGCAGGAGTGAATATTTGTTGGATGTGGTAATAGTGCATATATGGCACATCATTACAGATCCTAGGAGCGGGAGTCTCAGTGACCTTTAAAGTTAGAGGATAGCAAATTTTAGAGGACAGTAAAAACAGCAGCAATCTGTTTGTCCCACAGGGCCTTGAATCTACTTTCGGATCGCAGTGGAAGCAGCACCAGTAGCAAAAATTAACAGTACATTGTGTGGACTATATATGCATTTAAATACACACTCTCATAGTCAGTGCTCATAGTCAAATCCATCTAATTGCAGAATGAAGCAAGTGAGGGACAAGCCCTTACAGCAAAGGACGACTATCTTGCTGACCAGAGGAATGAATGAGTTTCAAGCATAGGAGGAGACAATGAGGTCATTAGCCCATACCTAATCACAAAGCTGGGACTCTCAAGCATTTTGAAAATGGTAACTTCACCAACAGCTATTTGGTACTCTGTAAGGCTAGCCATAGACATATCGAGCAGCAGGGTAGATTCTGTAGAGGAGAAGAATGAGCTGCCTAAGACAAAGGATCATGAACAGGTCTAGTGTCACATGTGCCAGTGGGGGTGTAGATAGCTCTGTCCTGACAATAAAGTTTCTGCAAATATTGTAGAATTATCAGGACCAAAAAAATATAGTGTATAGTGATAGTGTAATGGACAGCGAGTGTGGACTCGCTGTGCTACTCAACCGGTTTGGCTTTGGGCCACACCAGGGAGCGGAGTCTAAGTGCCCTCTAGGTCTTCACCCTTTATCCTGCTCCAGGATGCGGAAGCTGGACTTCTGCGGCTAGAGGACACCAGGTCGCTCCACAAGTGTGGTCCCGGTGTGAGCAGCAACTGGCCCCCAAGGACCAGAAGGAGTCGGTGCAAGGCTCCGGGGAACAGGCTACATATGCCTAGACAGCAAGCCGGACTGTCAGCAGGAGGAGTGAATGCAGTATCAGGGATGGGAGGGGTATTGTAGTCAGATAAGCAGAGGATCAGGGTAGGCGGATTCATTGCAGGTCACACAATCGAAATGGCAAACAGCAGAGGCAAAAAGGCCTACAATCTAAACTGGTTAAAAATTAGATTTGAGAATAAAGAAGTATCCCCTGGTTCTCACTTGGCCATTTTTTGAAGCTACTGGACAGTTAAGGAAGTGTAACATTTCATATGTCAACATTGCTAAGTCATATATGCTTCAATGTATATAGGATTATTGAGGTGGATTAGGAGTGGGGTATTTGAGAATTAATAATGAAGGTGACCTATGGCCCCATCAGTAGTTAGGTTACAACGAATTCAAACGCCACCAAAAAGAAAAAATGCTGAACCTCAAAATTTTTACAAAATAACATCATATATGTTTTATTGATTAAAAACATACACTGAAAATGAATATACAATGATCCATGACTGGAAATAATGATACAAACAGCAAGAGTAAGGAGGCTGCTCTCTGTGGACTACTGCTGAAAATACCAATAAATATAAAGTGCGAAATACATAGCAGCATAACGGTACATATACAAATATAGGATATAACAGGAGAATGCTCAATAGATAACTAAAAAGTACTGCATGGTGATATACATAAATAACCCAAGAGCATCCTGTGTACTGGCGATAGTAATGGCGTCCACTGGCTGCCCCCTATATTGGTATGCACTAGGAATTCAAGTCAAATGAGTTGATACAGGGTATACAGGAACAAGTTACTCTCAGATCAGACAGAACATCAAAAAGAAAAGCTAGACAGAAAGATCAGACTTTGTCTTCCACTTCCAGAACCCTTCTGGTTTGCCTTTATTGTGACATTGGCGAGGGTGAACGGTTTGCATGTTGTCCTATTGAGGGGGGATTGCTACGTGGTTGTTCCCATAATGTAAAGAGACAACAAATTGGAGACAACTTAATGTATGCAGTAATGATAGGCAAGGACTTCACAAAGTTTTGAGGTCATAAACTCAAAGTTCTCTCGTAATTATCTAAAATGCACAGGGGTAATTTAGGATATGTTCACACATGGTGACGTTTCATTGCATTACTGCACTCATGGACAACTGGACATCAATTAAATGATTAGTTATATTATGAAAACTCATTAACAGAACTAAATTACAATTAATTGCTTTGTCCAAATGTAATCTCATTATCCCCCTTCCCTACTTTCTTTTTACCATTTTTTCCTCTATGTACCCCTTTGTGAACCTTCATTTTATTATACTCATACAAACCATTAGAACTACAGTAGGTAAAATGCATGTAGTTATCCTTTATTAACCTCTATGACAGATAGAAAACTGTAGATGCAATTGAAATATTGATCTGTTATTCACCCCGATAGCAGACAGCAAACTCAGATATATGGGAGATCTCCTAGTAACCAATCCAAACAGATCCTTCTCTAATGATAAGAGGAATATTCAGGCCACTCTGGAAATTTCTAACAGTATTGAAGGTTTTAAGGAATTTTTCCTTGATATCTATCATTGATGTCTTCCTGTATTTGTATCTAAAACCCATGCTCTGCATTCGTTATGTTTCAATAGAACATTTACATTGGCCAATAAGTTAACCACATTGAGAACACATGTATCAGGAAAGCCTACGGGAAAATACAGTTAGCCCATGGGGTGCTAAGGCACAGAGTCCACTCCGGGTCTAGGTTCAGGGAAATCACCATCCCGCTAGGCCTTCAAGTCGTGGCAGAGTCCAAACTGTCTCAGCATCACAGGGGAGCCCTTTCTAATGGAGACAATGTCCTCCGCCCGTTTCCATAACATTGAGGGGCCACTCAAAGGAAAGGGACAGTCGAGCCGAAGCTGCAGACGGTTGTTTCCATCCTGTATTTTCTTTTTTTTTTCTAAAATAATGTTAATTCATAAGCTGTTTTGTGTATCAGCTATGGCATCTACAAGGTAATTACAAGAAGAAACTATGAAGACCTATGGTGCAGAAAATTAGTAGAGAATGCTTTTATGCAGGAGTGAATATTTGTTGGATGTGGTAATAGTGCATATATGGCACATCATTACAGATCCTAGGAGCGGGAGTCTCAGTGACCTTTAAAGTTAGAGGATAGCAAATTTTAGAGGACAGTAAAAACAGCAGCAATCTGTTTGTCCCACAGGGCCTTGAATCTACTTTCGGATCGCAGTGGAAGCAGCACCAGTAGCAAAAATTAACAGTACATTGTGTGGACTATATATGCATTTAAATACACACTCTCATAGTCAGTGCTCATAGTCAAATCCATCTAATTGCAGAATGAAGCAAGTGAGGGACAAGCCCTTACAGCAAAGGACGACTATCTTGCTGACCAGAGGAATGAATGAGTTTCAAGCATAGGAGGAGACAATGAGGTCATTAGCCCATACCTAATCACAAAGCTGGGACTCTCAAGCATTTTGAAAATGGTAACTTCACCAACAGCTATTTGGTACTCTGTAAGGCTAGCCATAGACATATCGAGCAGCAGGGTAGATTCTGTAGAGGAGAAGAATGAGCTGCCTAAGACAAAGGATCATGAACAGGTCTAGTGTCACATGTGCCAGTGGGGGTGTAGATAGCTCTGTCCTGACAATAAAGTTTCTGCAAATATTGTAGAATTATCAGGACCAAAAAAATATAGTGTATAGTGATAGTGTAATGGACAGCGAGTGTGGACTCGCTGTGCTACTCAACCGGTTTGGCTTTGGGCCACACCAGGGAGCGGAGTCTAAGTGCCCTCTAGGTCTTCACCCTTTATCCTGCTCCAGGATGCGGAAGCTGGACTTCTGCGGCTAGAGGACACCAGGTCGCTCCACAAGTGTGGTCCCGGTGTGAGCAGCAACTGGCCCCCAAGGACCAGAAGGAGTCGGTGCAAGGCTCCGGGGAACAGGCTACATATGCCTAGACAGCAAGCCGGACTGTCAGCAGGAGGAGTGAATGCAGTATCAGGGATGGGAGGGGTATTGTAGTCAGATAAGCAGAGGATCAGGGTAGGCGGATTCATTGCAGGTCACACAATCGAAATGGCAAACAGCAGAGGCAAAAAGGCCTACAATCTAAACTGGTTAAAAATTTGATTTGAGAATAAAGAAGTATCCCCTGGTTCTCACTTGGCCATTTTTTGAAGCTACTGGACAGTTAAGGAAGTGTAACATTTCATATGTCAACATTGCTAAGTCATATATGCTTCAATGTATATAGGATTATTGAGGTGGATTAGGAGTGGGGTATTTGAGAATTAATAATGAAGGTGACCTATGGCCCCATCAGTAGTTAGGTTACAACGAATTCAAACGCCACCAAAAAGAAAAAATGCTGAACCTCAAAATTTTTACAAAATAACATCATATATGTTTTATTGATTAAAAACATACACTGAAAATGAATATACAATGATCCATGACTGGAAATAATGATACAAACAGCAAGAGTAAGGAGGCTGCTCTCTGTGGACTACTGCTGAAAATACCAATAAATATAAAGTGCGAAATACATAGCAGCATAACGGTACATATACAAATATAGGATATAACAGGAGAATGCTCAATAGATAACTAAAAAGTACTGCATGGTGATATACATAAATAACCCAAGAGCATCCTGTGTACTGGCGATAGTAATGGCGTCCACTGGCTGCCCCCTATATTGGTATGCACTAGGAATTCAAGTCAAATGAGTTGATACAGGGTATACAGGAACAAGTTACTCTCAGATCAGACAGAACATCAAAAAGAAAAGCTAGACAGAAAGATCAGACTTTGTCTTCCACTTCCAGAACCCTTCTGGTTTGCCTTTATTGTGACATTGGCGAGGGTGAACGGTTTGCATGTTGTCCTATTGAGGGGGGATTGCTACGTGGTTGTTCCCATAATGTAAAGAGACAACAAATTGGAGACAACTTAATGTATGCAGTAATGATAGGCAAGGACTTCACAAAGTTTTGAGGTCATAAACTCAAAGTTCTCTCGTAATTATCTAAAATGCACAGGGGTAATTTAGGATATGTTCACACATGGTGACGTTTCATTGCATTACTGCACTCATGGACAACTGGACATCAATTAAATGATTAGTTATATTATGAAAACTCATTAACAGAACTAAATTACAATTAATTGCTTTGTCCAAATGTAATCTCATTATCCCCCTTCCCTACTTTCTTTTTACCATTTTTTCCTCTATGTACCCCTTTGTGAACCTTCATTTTATTATACTCATACAAACCATTAGAACTACAGTAGGTAAAATGCATGTAGTTATCCTTTATTAACCTCTATGACAGATAGAAAACTGTAGATGCAATTGAAATATTGATCTGTTATTCACCCCGATAGCAGACAGCAAACTCAGATATATGGGAGATCTCCTAGTAACCAATCCAAACAGATCCTTCTCTAATGATAAGAGGAATATTCAGGCCACTCTGGAAATTTCTAACAGTATTGAAGGTTTTAAGGAATTTTTCCTTGATATCTATCATTGATGTCTTCCTGTATTTGTATCTAAAACCCATGCTCTGCATTCGTTATGTTTCAATAGAACATTTACATTGGCCAATAAGTTAACCACATTGAGAACACATGTATCAGGAAAGCCTACGGGAAAATACAGTTAGCCCATGGGGTGCTAAGGCACAGAGTCCACTCCGGGTCTAGGTTCAGGGAAATCACCATCCCGCTAGGCCTTCAAGTCGTGGCAGAGTCCAAACTGTCTCAGCATCACAGGGGAGCCCTTTCTAATGGAGACAATGTCCTCCGCCCGTTTCCATAACATTGAGGGGCCACTCAAAGGAAAGGGACAGTCGAGCCGAAGCTGCAGACGGTTGTTTCCATCCTGTATTTTCTTTTTTTTTTCTAAAATAATGTTAATTCATAAGCTGTTTTGTGTATCAGCTATGGCATCTACAAGGTAATTACAAGAAGAAACTATGAAGACCTATGGTGCAGAAAATTAGTAGAGAATGCTTTTATGCAGGAGTGAATATTTGTTGGATGTGGTAATAGTGCATATATGGCACATCATTACAGATCCTAGGAGCGGGAGTCTCAGTGACCTTTAAAGTTAGAGGATAGCAAATTTTAGAGGACAGTAAAAACAGCAGCAATCTGTTTGTCCCACAGGGCCTTGAATCTACTTTCGGATCGCAGTGGAAGCAGCACCAGTAGCAAAAATTAACAGTACATTGTGTGGACTATATATGCATTTAAATACACACTCTCATAGTCAGTGCTCATAGTCAAATCCATCTAATTGCAGAATGAAGCAAGTGAGGGACAAGCCCTTACAGCAAAGGACGACTATCTTGCTGACCAGAGGAATGAATGAGTTTCAAGCATAGGAGGAGACAATGAGGTCATTAGCCCATACCTAATCACAAAGCTGGGACTCTCAAGCATTTTGAAAATGGTAACTTCACCAACAGCTATTTGGTACTCTGTAAGGCTAGCCATAGACATATCGAGCAGCAGGGTAGATTCTGTAGAGGAGAAGAATGAGCTGCCTAAGACAAAGGATCATGAACAGGTCTAGTGTCACATGTGCCAGTGGGGGTGTAGATAGCTCTGTCCTGACAATAAAGTTTCTGCAAATATTGTAGAATTATCAGGACCAAAAAAATATAGTGTATAGTGATAGTGTAATGGACAGCGAGTGTGGACTCGCTGTGCTACTCAACCGGTTTGGCTTTGGGCCACACCAGGGAGCGGAGTCTAAGTGCCCTCTAGGTCTTCACCCTTTATCCCTGCTCCAGGATGCGGAAGCTGGACTTCTGCGGCTAGAGGACACCAGGTCGCTCCACAAGTGTGGTCCCGGTGTGAGCAGCAACTGGCCCCCAAGGACCAGAAGGAGTCGGTGCAAGGCTCCGGGGAACAGGCTACATATGCCTAGACAGCAAGCCGGACTGTCAGCAGGAGGAGTGAATGCAGTATCAGGGATGGGAGGGGTATTGTAGTCAGATAAGCAGAGGATCAGGGTAGGCGGATTCATTGCAGGTCACACAATCGAAATGGCAAACAGCAGAGGCAAAAAGGCCTACAATCTAAACTGGTTAAAAATTTGATTTGAGAATAAAGAAGTATCCCCTGGTTCTCACTTGGCCATTTTTTGAAGCTACTGGACAGTTAAGGAAGTGTAACATTTCATATGTCAACATTGCTAAGTCATATATGCTTCAATGTATATAGGATTATTGAGGTGGATTAGGAGTGGGGTATTTGAGAATTAATAATGAAGGTGACCTATGGCCCCATCAGTAGTTAGGTTACAACGAATTCAAACGCCACCAAAAAGAAAAAATGCTGAACCTCAAAATTTTTACAAAATAACATCATATATGTTTTATTGATTAAAAACATACACTGAAAATGAATATACAATGATCCATGACTGGAAATAATGATACAAACAGCAAGAGTAAGGAGGCTGCTCTCTGTGGACTACTGCTGAAAATACCAATAAATATAAAGTGCGAAATACATAGCAGCATAACGGTACATATACAAATATAGGATATAACAGGAGAATGCTCAATAGATAACTAAAAAGTACTGCATGGTGATATACATAAATAACCCAAGAGCATCCTGTGTACTGGCGATAGTAATGGCGTCCACTGGCTGCCCCCTATATTGGTATGCACTAGGAATTCAAGTCAAATGAGTTGATACAGGGTATACAGGAACAAGTTACTCTCAGATCAGACAGAACATCAAAAAGAAAAGCTAGACAGAAAGATCAGACTTTGTCTTCCACTTCCAGAACCCTTCTGGTTTGCCTTTATTGTGACATTGGCGAGGGTGAACGGTTTGCATGTTGTCCTATTGAGGGGGGATTGCTACGTGGTTGTTCCCATAATGTAAAGAGACAACAAATTGGAGACAACTTAATGTATGCAGTAATGATAGGCAAGGACTTCACAAAGTTTTGAGGTCATAAACTCAAAGTTCTCTCGTAATTATCTAAAATGCACAGGGGTAATTTAGGATATGTTCACACATGGTGACGTTTCATTGCATTACTGCACTCATGGACAACTGGACATCAATTAAATGATTAGTTATATTATGAAAACTCATTAACAGAACTAAATTACAATTAATTGCTTTGTCCAAATGTAATCTCATTATCCCCCTTCCCTACTTTCTTTTTACCATTTTTTCCTCTATGTACCCCTTTGTGAACCTTCATTTTATTATACTCATACAAACCATTAGAACTACAGTAGGTAAAATGCATGTAGTTATCCTTTATTAACCTCTATGACAGATAGAAAACTGTAGATGCAATTGAAATATTGATCTGTTATTCACCCCGATAGCAGACAGCAAACTCAGATATATGGGAGATCTCCTAGTAACCAATCCAAACAGATCCTTCTCTAATGATAAGAGGAATATTCAGGCCACTCTGGAAATTTCTAACAGTATTGAAGGTTTTAAGGAATTTTTCCTTGATATCTATCATTGATGTCTTCCTGTATTTGTATCTAAAACCCATGCTCTGCATTCGTTATGTTTCAATAGAACATTTACATTGGCCAATAAGTTAACCACATTGAGAACACATGTATCAGGAAAGCCTACGGGAAAATACAGTTAGCCCATGGGGTGCTAAGGCACAGAGTCCACTCCGGGTCTAGGTTCAGGGAAATCACCATCCCGCTAGGCCTTCAAGTCGTGGCAGAGTCCAAACTGTCTCAGCATCACAGGGGAGCCCTTTCTAATGGAGACAATGTCCTCCGCCCGTTTCCATAACATTGAGGGGCCACTCAAAGGAAAGGGACAGTCGAGCCGAAGCTGCAGACGGTTGTTTCCATCCTGTATTTTCTTTTTTTTTTCTAAAATAATGTTAATTCATAAGCTGTTTTGTGTATCAGCTATGGCATCTACAAGGTAATTACAAGAAGAAACTATGAAGACCTATGGTGCAGAAAATTAGTAGAGAATGCTTTTATGCAGGAGTGAATATTTGTTGGATGTGGTAATAGTGCATATATGGCACATCATTACAGATCCTAGGAGCGGGAGTCTCAGTGACCTTTAAAGTTAGAGGATAGCAAATTTTAGAGGACAGTAAAAACAGCAGCAATCTGTTTGTCCCACAGGGCCTTGAATCTACTTTCGGATCGCAGTGGAAGCAGCACCAGTAGCAAAAATTAACAGTACATTGTGTGGACTATATATGCATTTAAATACACACTCTCATAGTCAGTGCTCATAGTCAAATCCATCTAATTGCAGAATGAAGCAAGTGAGGGACAAGCCCTTACAGCAAAGGACGACTATCTTGCTGACCAGAGGAATGAATGAGTTTCAAGCATAGGAGGAGACAATGAGGTCATTAGCCCATACCTAATCACAAAGCTGGGACTCTCAAGCATTTTGAAAATGGTAACTTCACCAACAGCTATTTGGTACTCTGTAAGGCTAGCCATAGACATATCGAGCAGCAGGGTAGATTCTGTAGAGGAGAAGAATGAGCTGCCTAAGACAAAGGATCATGAACAGGTCTAGTGTCACATGTGCCAGTGGGGGTGTAGATAGCTCTGTCCTGACAATAAAGTTTCTGCAAATATTGTAGAATTATCAGGACCAAAAAAATATAGTGTATAGTGATAGTGTAATGGACAGCGAGTGTGGACTCGCTGTGCTACTCAACCGGTTTGGCTTTGGGCCACACCAGGGAGCGGAGTCTAAGTGCCCTCTAGGTCTTCACCCTTTATCCTGCTCCAGGATGCGGAAGCTGGACTTCTGCGGCTAGAGGACACCAGGTCGCTCCACAAGTGTGGTCCCGGTGTGAGCAGCAACTGGCCCCCAAGGACCAGAAGGAGTCGGTGCAAGGCTCCGGGGAACAGGCTACATATGCCTAGACAGCAAGCCGGACTGTCAGCAGGAGGAGTGAATGCAGTATCAGGGATGGGAGGGGTATTGTAGTCAGATAAGCAGAGGATCAGGGTAGGCGGATTCATTGCAGGTCACACAATCGAAATGGCAAACAGCAGAGGCAAAAAGGCCTACAATCTAAACTGGTTAAAAATTTGATTTGAGAATAAAGAAGTATCCCCTGGTTCTCACTTGGCCATTTTTTGAAGCTACTGGACAGTTAAGGAAGTGTAACATTTCATATGTCAACATTGCTAAGTCATATATGCTTCAATGTATATAGGATTATTGAGGTGGATTAGGAGTGGGGTATTTGAGAATTAATAATGAAGGTGACCTATGGCCCCATCAGTAGTTAGGTTACAACGAATTCAAACGCCACCAAAAAGAAAAAATGCTGAACCTCAAAATTTTTACAAAATAACATCATATATGTTTTATTGATTAAAAACATACACTGAAAATGAATATACAATGATCCATGACTGGAAATAATGATACAAACAGCAAGAGTAAGGAGGCTGCTCTCTGTGGACTACTGCTGAAAATACCAATAAATATAAAGTGCGAAATACATAGCAGCATAACGGTACATATACAAATATAGGATATAACAGGAGAATGCTCAATAGATAACTAAAAAGTACTGCATGGTGATATACATAAATAACCCAAGAGCATCCTGTGTACTGGCGATAGTAATGGCGTCCACTGGCTGCCCCCTATATTGGTATGCACTAGGAATTCAAGTCAAATGAGTTGATACAGGGTATACAGGAACAAGTTACTCTCAGATCAGACAGAACATCAAAAAGAAAAGCTAGACAGAAAGATCAGACTTTGTCTTCCACTTCCAGAACCCTTCTGGTTTGCCTTTATTGTGACATTGGCGAGGGTGAACGGTTTGCATGTTGTCCTATTGAGGGGGGATTGCTACGTGGTTGTTCCCATAATGTAAAGAGACAACAAATTGGAGACAACTTAATGTATGCAGTAATGATAGGCAAGGACTTCACAAAGTTTTGAGGTCATAAACTCAAAGTTCTCTCGTAATTATCTAAAATGCACAGGGGTAATTTAGGATATGTTCACACATGGTGACGTTTCATTGCATTACTGCACTCATGGACAACTGGACATCAATTAAATGATTAGTTATATTATGAAAACTCATTAACAGAACTAAATTACAATTAATTGCTTTGTCCAAATGTAATCTCATTATCCCCCTTCCCTACTTTCTTTTTACCATTTTTTCCTCTATGTACCCCTTTGTGAACCTTCATTTTATTATACTCATACAAACCATTAGAACTACAGTAGGTAAAATGCATGTAGTTATCCTTTATTAACCTCTATGACAGATAGAAAACTGTAGATGCAATTGAAATATTGATCTGTTATTCACCCCGATAGCAGACAGCAAACTCAGATATATGGGAGATCTCCTAGTAACCAATCCAAACAGATCCTTCTCTAATGATAAGAGGAATATTCAGGCCACTCTGGAAATTTCTAACAGTATTGAAGGTTTTAAGGAATTTTTCCTTGATATCTATCATTGATGTCTTCCTGTATTTGTATCTAAAACCCATGCTCTGCATTCGTTATGTTTCAATAGAACATTTACATTGGCCAATAAGTTAACCACATTGAGAACACATGTATCAGGAAAGCCTACGGGAAAATACAGTTAGCCCATGGGGTGCTAAGGCACAGAGTCCACTCCGGGTCTAGGTTCAGGGAAATCACCATCCCGCTAGGCCTTCAAGTCGTGGCAGAGTCCAAACTGTCTCAGCATCACAGGGGAGCCCTTTCTAATGGAGACAATGTCCTCCGCCCGTTTCCATAACATTGAGGGGCCACTCAAAGGAAAGGGACAGTCGAGCCGAAGCTGCAGACGGTTGTTTCCATCCTGTATTTTCTTTTTTTTTTCTAAAATAATGTTAATTCATAAGCTGTTTTGTGTATCAGCTATGGCATCTACAAGGTAATTACAAGAAGAAACTATGAAGACCTATGGTGCAGAAAATTAGTAGAGAATGCTTTTATGCAGGAGTGAATATTTGTTGGATGTGGTAATAGTGCATATATGGCACATCATTACAGATCCTAGGAGCGGGAGTCTCAGTGACCTTTAAAGTTAGAGGATAGCAAATTTTAGAGGACAGTAAAAACAGCAGCAATCTGTTTGTCCCACAGGGCCTTGAATCTACTTTCGGATCGCAGTGGAAGCAGCACCAGTAGCAAAAATTAACAGTACATTGTGTGGACTATATATGCATTTAAATACACACTCTCATAGTCAGTGCTCATAGTCAAATCCATCTAATTGCAGAATGAAGCAAGTGAGGGACAAGCCCTTACAGCAAAGGACGACTATCTTGCTGACCAGAGGAATGAATGAGTTTCAAGCATAGGAGGAGACAATGAGGTCATTAGCCCATACCTAATCACAAAGCTGGGACTCTCAAGCATTTTGAAAATGGTAACTTCACCAACAGCTATTTGGTACTCTGTAAGGCTAGCCATAGACATATCGAGCAGCAGGGTAGATTCTGTAGAGGAGAAGAATGAGCTGCCTAAGACAAAGGATCATGAACAGGTCTAGTGTCACATGTGCCAGTGGGGGTGTAGATAGCTCTGTCCTGACAATAAAGTTTCTGCAAATATTGTAGAATTATCAGGACCAAAAAAATATAGTGTATAGTGATAGTGTAATGGACAGCGAGTGTGGACTCGCTGTGCTACTCAACCGGTTTGGCTTTGGGCCACACCAGGGAGCGGAGTCTAAGTGCCCTCTAGGTCTTCACCCTTTATCCTGCTCCAGGATGCGGAAGCTGGACTTCTGCGGCTAGAGGACACCAGGTCGCTCCACAAGTGTGGTCCCGGTGTGAGCAGCAACTGGCCCCCAAGGACCAGAAGGAGTCGGTGCAAGGCTCCGGGGAACAGGCTACATATGCCTAGACAGCAAGCCGGACTGTCAGCAGGAGGAGTGAATGCAGTATCAGGGATGGGAGGGGTATTGTAGTCAGATAAGCAGAGGATCAGGGTAGGCGGATTCATTGCAGGTCACACAATCGAAATGGCAAACAGCAGAGGCAAAAAGGCCTACAATCTAAACTGGTTAAAAATTTGATTTGAGAATAAAGAAGTATCCCCTGGTTCTCACTTGGCCATTTTTTGAAGCTACTGGACAGTTAAGGAAGTGTAACATTTCATATGTCAACATTGCTAAGTCATATATGCTTCAATGTATATAGGATTATTGAGGTGGATTAGGAGTGGGGTATTTGAGAATTAATAATGAAGGTGACCTATGGCCCCATCAGTAGTTAGGTTACAACGAATTCAAACGCCACCAAAAAGAAAAAATGCTGAACCTCAAAATTTTTACAAAATAACATCATATATGTTTTATTGATTAAAAACATACACTGAAAATGAATATACAATGATCCATGACTGGAAATAATGATACAAACAGCAAGAGTAAGGAGGCTGCTCTCTGTGGACTACTGCTGAAAATACCAATAAATATAAAGTGCGAAATACATAGCAGCATAACGGTACATATACAAATATAGGATATAACAGGAGAATGCTCAATAGATAACTAAAAAGTACTGCATGGTGATATACATAAATAACCCAAGAGCATCCTGTGTACTGGCGATAGTAATGGCGTCCACTGGCTGCCCCCTATATTGGTATGCACTAGGAATTCAAGTCAAATGAGTTGATACAGGGTATACAGGAACAAGTTACTCTCAGATCAGACAGAACATCAAAAAGAAAAGCTAGACAGAAAGATCAGACTTTGTCTTCCACTTCCAGAACCCTTCTGGTTTGCCTTTATTGTGACATTGGCGAGGGTGAACGGTTTGCATGTTGTCCTATTGAGGGGGGATTGCTACGTGGTTGTTCCCATAATGTAAAGAGACAACAAATTGGAGACAACTTAATGTATGCAGTAATGATAGGCAAGGACTTCACAAAGTTTTGAGGTCATAAACTCAAAGTTCTCTCGTAATTATCTAAAATGCACAGGGGTAATTTAGGATATGTTCACACATGGTGACGTTTCATTGCATTACTGCACTCATGGACAACTGGACATCAATTAAATGATTAGTTATATTATGAAAACTCATTAACAGAACTAAATTACAATTAATTGCTTTGTCCAAATGTAATCTCATTATCCCCCTTCCCTACTTTCTTTTTACCATTTTTTCCTCTATGTACCCCTTTGTGAACCTTCATTTTATTATACTCATACAAACCATTAGAACTACAGTAGGTAAAATGCATGTAGTTATCCTTTATTAACCTCTATGACAGATAGAAAACTGTAGATGCAATTGAAATATTGATCTGTTATTCACCCCGATAGCAGACAGCAAACTCAGATATATGGGAGATCTCCTAGTAACCAATCCAAACAGATCCTTCTCTAATGATAAGAGGAATATTCAGGCCACTCTGGAAATTTCTAACAGTATTGAAGGTTTTAAGGAATTTTTCCTTGATATCTATCATTGATGTCTTCCTGTATTTGTATCTAAAACCCATGCTCTGCATTCGTTATGTTTCAATAGAACATTTACATTGGCCAATAAGTTAACCACATTG
This sequence comes from Dendropsophus ebraccatus, assembly GCF_027789765.1. Taxonomy (NCBI): domain Eukaryota; kingdom Metazoa; phylum Chordata; class Amphibia; order Anura; family Hylidae; genus Dendropsophus; species Dendropsophus ebraccatus. The sequence goes on along the minus strand of NW_027210218.1, from coordinate 56,175 downwards.
AGAACACATGTATCAGGAAAGCCTACGGGAAAATACAGTTAGCCCATGGGGTGCTAAGGCACAGAGTCCACTCCGGGTCTAGGTTCAGGGAAATCACCATCCCGCTAGGCCTTCAAGTCGTGGCAGAGTCCAAACTGTCTCAGCATCACAGGGGAGCCCTTTGTAATGGAGACAATGTCCTCCGCCCGTTTCCATAACATTGAGGGGCCACTCAAAGGAAAGGGACAGTCGAGCCGAAGCTGCAGACGGTTGTTTCCATCCTGTATTTTCTTTTTTTTTTCTAAAATAATGTTAATTCATAAGCTGTTTTGTGTATCAGCTATGGCATCTACAAGGTAATTACAAGAAGAAACTATGAAGACCTATGGTGCAGAAAATTAGTAGAGAATGCTTTTATGCAGGAGTGAATATTTGTTGGATGTGGTAATAGTGCATATATGGCACATCATTACAGATCCTAGGAGCGGGAGTCTCAGTGACCTTTAAAGTTAGAGGATAGCAAATTTTAGAGGACAGTAAAAACAGCAGCAATCTGTTTGTCCCACAGGGCCTTGAATCTACTTTCGGATCGCAGTGGAAGCAGCACCAGTAGCAAAAATTAACAGTACATTGTGTGGACTATATATGCATTTAAATACACACTCTCATAGTCAGTGCTCATAGTCAAATCCATCTAATTGCAGAATGAAGCAAGTGAGGGACAAGCCCTTACAGCAAAGGACGACTATCTTGCTGACCAGAGGAATGAATGAGTTTCAAGCACAGGAGGAGACAATGAGGTCATTAGCCCATACCTAATCACAAAGCTGGGACTCTCAAGCATTTTGAAAATGGTAACTTCACCAACAGCTATTTGGTACTCTGTAAGGCTAGCCATAGACATATCGAGCAGCAGGGTAGATTCTGTAGAGGAGAAGAATGAGCTGCCTAAGACAAAGGATCATGAACAGGTCTAGTGTCACATGTGCCAGTGGGGGTGTAGATAGCTCTGTCCTGACAATAAAGTTTCTGCAAATATTGTAGAATTATCAGGACCAAAAAAATATAGTGTATAGTGATAGTGTAATGGACAGCGAGTGTGGACTCGCTGTGCTACTCAACCGGTTTGGCTTTGGGCCACACCAGGGAGCGGAGTCTAAGTGCCCTCTAGGTCTTCACCCTTTATCCTGCTCCAGGATGCGGAAGCTGGACTTCTGCGGCTAGAGGACACCAGGTCGCTCCACAAGTGTGGTCCCGGTGTGAGCAGCAACTGGCCCCCAAGGACCAGAAGGAGTCGGTGCAAGGCTCCGGGGAACAGGCTACATATGCCTAGACAGCAAGCCGGACTGTCAGCAGGAGGAGTGAATGCAGTATCAGGGATGGGAGGGGTATTGTAGTCAGATAAGCAGAGGATCAGGGTAGGCGGATTCATTGCAGGTCACACAATCGAAATGGCAAACAGCAGAGGCAAAAAGGCCTACAATCTAAACTGGTTAAAAATTTGATTTGAGAATAAAGAAGTATCCCCTGGTTCTCACTTGGCCATTTTTTGAAGCTACTGGACAGTTAAGGAAGTGTAACATTTCATATGTCAACATTGCTAAGTCATATATGCTTCAATGTATATAGGATTATTGAGGTGGATTAGGAGTGGGGTATTTGAGAATTAATAATGAAGGTGACCTATGGCCCCATCAGTAGTTAGGTTACAACGAATTCAAACGCCACCAAAAAGAAAAAATGCTGAACCTCAAAATTTTTACAAAATAACATCATATATGTTTTATTGATTAAAAACATACACTGAAAATGAATATACAATGATCCATGACTGGAAATAATGATACAAACAGCAAGAGTAAGGAGGCTGCTCTCTGTGGACTACTGCTGAAAATACCAATAAATATAAAGTGCGAAATACATAGCAGCATAACGGTACATATACAAATAGGGGATATAACAGGAGAATGCTCAATAGATAACTAAAAAGTACTGCATGGTGATATACATAAATAACCCAAGAGCATCCTGTGTACTGGCGATAGTAATGGCGTCCACTGGCTGCCCCCTATATTGGTATGCACTAGGAATTCAAGTCAAATGAGTTGATACAGGGTATACAGGAACAAGTTACTCTCAGATCAGACAGAACATCAAAAAGAAAAGCTAGACAGAAAGATCAGACTTTGTCTTCCACTTCCAGAACCCTTCTGGTTTGCCTTTATTGTGACATTGGCGAGGGTGAACGGTTTGCATGTTGTCCTATTGAGGGGGGATTGCTACGTGGTTGTTCCCATAATGTAAAGAGACAACAAATTGGAGACAACTTAATGTATGCAGTAATGATAGGCAAGGACTTCACAAAGTTTTGAGGTCATAAACTCAAAGTTCTCTCGTAATTATCTAAAATGCACAGGGGTGATTTAGGATATGTTCACACATGGTGACGTTTCATTGCATTACTGCACTCATGGACAACTGGACATCAATTAAATGATTAGTTATATTAGGAAAACTCATTAACAGAACTAAATTACAATTAATTGCTTTGTCCAAATGTAATCTCATTATCCCCCTTCCCTACTTTCTTTTTACCATTTTTTCCTCTATGTACCCCTTTGTGAACCTTCATTTTATTATACTCATACAAACCATTAGAACTACAGTAGGTAAAATGCATGTAGTTATCCTTTATTAACCTCTATGACAGATAGAAAACTGTAGATGCAATTGAAATATTGATCTGTTATTCACCCCGATAGCAGACAGCAAACTCAGATATATGGGAGATCTCCTAGTAACCAATCCAAACAGATCCTTCTCTAATGATAAGAGGAATATTCAGGCCACTCTGGAAATTTCTAACAGTATTGAAGGTTTTAAGGAATTTTTCCTTGATATCTATCATTGATGTCTTCCTGTATTTGTATCTAAAACCCATGCTCTGCATTCGTTATGTTTCAATAGAACATTTACATTGGCCAATAAGTTAACCACATTGAGAACACATGTATCAGGAAAGCCTACGGGAAAATACAGTTAGCCCATGGGGTGCTAAGGCACAGAGTCCACTCCGGGTCTAGGTTCAGGGAAATCACCATCCCGCTAGGCCTTCAAGTCGTGGCAGAGTCCAAACTGTCTCAGCATCACAGGGGAGCCCTTTCTAATGGAGACAATGTCCTCCGCCCGTTTCCATAACATTGAGGGGCCACTCAAAGGAAAGGGACAGTCGAGCCGAAGCTGCAGACGGTTGTTTCCATCCTGTATTTTCTTTATTTTTCTAAAATAATGTTAATTCATAAGCTGTTTTGTGTATCAGCTATGGCATCTACAAGGTGATTACAAGAAGAAACTATGAAGACCTATGGTGCAGAAAATTAGTAGAGAATGCTTTTATGCAGGAGTGAATATTTGTTGGATGTGGTAATAGTGCATATATGGCACATCATTACAGATCCTAGGAGCGGGAGTCTCAGTGACCTTTAAAGTTAGAGGATAGCAAATTTTAGAGGACAGTAAAAACAGCAGCAATCTGTTTGTCCCACAGGGCCTTGAATCTACTTTCGGATCGCAGTGGAAGCAGCACCAGTAGCAAAAATTAACAGTACATTGTGTGGACTATATATGCATTTAAATACACACTCTCATAGTCAGTGCTCATAGTCAAATCCATCTAATTGCAGAATGAAGCAAGTGAGGGACAAGCCCTTACAGCAAAGGACGACTATCTTGCTGACCAGAGGAATGAATGAGTTTCAAGCATAGGAGGAGACAATGAGGTCATTAGCCCATACCTAATCACAAAGCTGGGACTCTCAAGCATTTTGAAAATGGTAACTTCACCAACAGCTATTTGGTACTCTGTAAGGCTAGCCATAGACATATCGAGCAGCAGGGTAGATTCTGTAGAGGAGAAGAATGAGCTGCCTAAGACAAAGGATCATGAACAGGTCTAGTGTCACATGTGCCAGTGGGGGTGTAGATAGCTCTGTCCTGACAATAAAGTTTCTGCAAATATTGTAGAATTATCAGGACCAAAAAAATATAGTGTATAGTGATAGTGTAATGGACAGCGAGTGTGGACTCGCTGTGCTACTCAACCGGTTTGGCTTTGGGCCACACCAGGGAGCGGAGTCTAAGTGCCCTCTAGGTCTTCACCCTTTATCCCGCTCCAGGATGCGGAAGCTGGACTTCTGCGGCTAGAGGACACCAGGTCGCTCCACAAGTGTGGTCCCGGTGTGAGCAGCAACTGGCCCCCAAGGACCAGAAGGAGTCGGTGCAAGGCTCCGGGGAACAGGCTACATATGCCTAGACAGCAAGCCGGACTGTCAGCAGGAGGAGTGAATGCAGTATCAGGGATGGGAGGGGTATTGTAGTCAGATAAGCAGAGGATCAGGGTAGGCGGATTCATTGCAGGTCACACAATCGAAATGGCAAACAGCAGAGGCAAAAAGGCCTACAATCTAAACTGGTTAAAAATTTGATTTGAGAATAAAGAAGTATCCCCTGGTTCTCACTTGGCCATTTTTTGAAGCTACTGGACAGTTAAGGAAGTGTAACATTTCATATGTCAACATTGCTAAGTCATATATGCTTCAATGTATATAGGATTATTGAGGTGGATTAGGAGTGGGGTATTTGAGAATTAATAATGAAGGTGACCTATGGCCCCATCAGTAGTTAGGTTACAACGAATTCAAACGCCACCAAAAAGAAAAAATGCTGAACCTCAAAATTTTTACAAAATAACATCATATATGTTTTATTGATTAAAAACATACACTGAAAATGAATATACAATGATCCATGACTGGAAATAATGATACAAACAGCAAGAGTAAGGAGGCTGCTCTCTGTGGACTACTGCTGAAAATACCAATAAATATAAAGTGCGAAATACATAGCAGCATAACGGTACATATACAAATATAGGATATAACAGGAGAATGCTCAATAGATAACTAAAAAGTACTGCATGGTGATATACATAAATAACCCAAGAGCATCCTGTGTACTGGCGATAGTAATGGCGTCCACTGGCTGCCCCCTATATTGGTATGCACTAGGAATTCAAGTCAAATGAGTTGATACAGGGTATACAGGAACAAGTTACTCTCAGATCAGACAGAACATCAAAAAGAAAAGCTAGACAGAAAGATCAGACTTTGTCTTCCACTTCCAGAACCCTTCTGGTTTGCCTTTATTGTGACATTGGCGAGGGTGAACGGTTTGCATGTTGTCCTATTGAGGGGGGATTGCTACGTGGTTGTTCCCATAATGTAAAGAGACAACAAATTGGAGACAACTTAATGTATGCAGTAATGATAGGCAAGGACTTCACAAAGTTTTGAGGTCATAAACTCAAAGTTCTCTCGTAATTATCTAAAATGCACAGGGGTAATTTAGGATATGTTCACACATGGTGACGTTTCATTGCATTACTGCACTCATGGACAACTGGACATCAATTAAATGATTAGTTATATTATGAAAACTCATTAACAGAACTAAATTACAATTAATTGCTTTGTCCAAATGTAATCTCATTATCCCCCTTCCCTACTTTCTTTTTACCATTTTTTCCTCTATGTACCCCTTTGTGAACCTTCATTTTATTATACTCATACAAACCATTAGAACTACAGTAGGTAAAATGCATGTAGTTATCCTTTATTAACCTCTATGACAGATAGAAAACTGTAGATGCAATTGAAATATTGATCTGTTATTCACCCCGATAGCAGACAGCAAACTCAGATATATGGGAGATCTCCTAGTAACCAATCCAAACAGATCCTTCTCTAATGATAAGAGGAATATTCAGGCCACTCTGGAAATTTCTAACAGTATTGAAGGTTTTAAGGAATTTTTCCTTGATATCTATCATTGATGTCTTCCTGTATTTGTATCTAAAACCCATGCTCTGCATTCGTTATGTTTCAATAGAACATTTACATTGGCCAATAAGTTAACCACATTGAGAACACATGTATCAGGAAAGCCTACGGGAAAATACAGTTAGCCCATGGGGTGCTAAGGCACAGAGTCCACTCCGGGTCTAGGTTCAGGGAAATCACCATCCCGCTAGGCCTTCAAGTCGTGGCAGAGTCCAAACTGTCTCAGCATCACAGGGGAGCCCTTTGTAATGGAGACAATGTCCTCCGCCCGTTTCCATAACATTGAGGGGCCACTCAAAGGAAAGGGACAGTCGAGCCGAAGCTGCAGACGGTTGTTTCCATCCTGTATTTTCTTTTTTTTTTCTAAAATAATGTTAATTCATAAGCTGTTTTGTGTATCAGCTATGGCATCTACAAGGTGATTACAAGAAGAAACTATGAAGACCTATGGTGCAGAAAATTAGTAGAGAATGCTTTTATGCAGGAGTGAATATTTGTTGGATGTGGTAATAGTGCATATATGGCACATCATTACAGATCCTAGGAGCGGGAGTCTCAGTGACCTTTAAAGTTAGAGGATAGCAAATTTTAGAGGACAGTAAAAACAGCAGCAATCTGTTTGTCCCACAGGGCCTTGAATCTACTTTCGGATCGCAGTGGAAGCAGCACCAGTAGCAAAAATTAACAGTACATTGTGTGGACTATATATGCATTTAAATACACACTCTCATAGTCAGTGCTCATAGTCAAATCCATCTAATTGCAGAATGAAGCAAGTGAGGGACAAGCCCTTACAGCAAAGGACGACTATCTTGCTGACCAGAGGAATGAATGAGTTTCAAGCATAGGAGGAGACAATGAGGTCATTAGCCCATACCTAATCACAAAGCTGGGACTCTCAAGCATTTTGAAAATGGTAACTTCACCAACAGCTATTTGGTACTCTGTAAGGCTAGCCATAGACATATCGAGCAGCAGGGTAGATTCTGTAGAGGAGAAGAATGAGCTGCCTAAGACAAAGGATCATGAACAGGTCTAGTGTCACATGTGCCAGTGGGGGTGTAGATAGCTCTGTCCTGACAATAAAGTTTCTGCAAATATTGTAGAATTATCAGGACCAAAAAAATATAGTGTATAGTGATAGTGTAATGGACAGCGAGTGTGGACTCGCTGTGCTACTCAACCGGTTTGGCTTTGGGCCACACCAGGGAGCGGAGTCTAAGTGCCCTCTAGGTCTTCACCCTTTATCCTGCTCCAGGATGCGGAAGCTGGACTTCTGCGGCTAGAGGACACCAGGTCGCTCCACAAGTGTGGTCCCGGTGTGAGCAGCAACTGGCCCCCAAGGACCAGAAGGAGTCGGTGCAAGGCTCCGGGGAACAGGCTACATATGCCTAGACAGCAAGCCGGACTGTCAGCAGGAGGAGTGAATGCAGTATCAGGGATGGGAGGGGTATTGTAGTCAGATAAGCAGAGGATCAGGGTAGGCGGATTCATTGCAGGTCACACAATCGAAATGGCAAACAGCAGAGGCAAAAAGGCCTACAATCTAAACTGGTTAAAAATTAGATTTGAGAATAAAGAAGTATCCCCTGGTTCTCACTTGGCCATTTTTTGAAGCTACTGGACAGTTAAGGAAGTGTAACATTTCATATGTCAACATTGCTAAGTCATATATGCTTCAATGTATATAGGATTATTGAGGTGGATTAGGAGTGGGGTATTTGAGAATTAATAATGAAGGTGACCTATGGCCCCATCAGTAGTTAGGTTACAACGAATTCAAACGCCACCAAAAAGAAAAAATGCTGAACCTCAAAATTTTTACAAAATAACATCATATATGTTTTATTGATTAAAAACATACACTGAAAATGAATATACAATGATCCATGACTGGAAATAATGATACAAACAGCAAGAGTAAGGAGGCTGCTCTCTGTGGACTACTGCTGAAAATACCAATAAATATAAAGTGCGAAATACATAGCAGCATAACGGTACATATACAAATATAGGATATAACAGGAGAATGCTCAATAGATAACTAAAAAGTACTGCATGGTGATATACATAAATAACCCAAGAGCATCCTGTGTACTGGCGATAGTAATGGCGTCCACTGGCTGCCCCCTATATTGGTATGCACTAGGAATTCAAGTCAAATGAGTTGATACAGGGTATACAGGAACAAGTTACTCTCAGATCAGACAGAACATCAAAAAGAAAAGCTAGACAGAAAGATCAGACTTTGTCTTCCACTTCCAGAACCCTTCTGGTTTGCCTTTATTGTGACATTGGCGAGGGTGAACGGTTTGCATGTTGTCCTATTGAGGGGGGATTGCTACGTGGTTGTTCCCATAATGTAAAGAGACAACAAATTGGAGACAACTTAATGTATGCAGTAATGATAGGCAAGGACTTCACAAAGTTTTGAGGTCATAAACTCAAAGTTCTCTCGTAATTATCTAAAATGCACAGGGGTAATTTAGGATATGTTCACACATGGTGACGTTTCATTGCATTACTGCACTCATGGACAACTGGACATCAATTAAATGATTAGTTATATTATGAAAACTCATTAACAGAACTAAATTACAATTAATTGCTTTGTCCAAATGTAATCTCATTATCCCCCTTCCCTACTTTCTTTTTACCATTTTTTCCTCTATGTACCCCTTTGTGAACCTTCATTTTATTATACTCATACAAACCATTAGAACTACAGTAGGTAAAATGCATGTAGTTATCCTTTATTAACCTCTATGACAGATAGAAAACTGTAGATGCAATTGAAATATTGATCTGTTATTCACCCCGATAGCAGACAGCAAACTCAGATATATGGGAGATCTCCTAGTAACCAATCCAAACAGATCCTTCTCTAATGATAAGAGGAATATTCAGGCCACTCTGGAAATTTCTAACAGTATTGAAGGTTTTAAGGAATTTTTCCTTGATATCTATCATTGATGTCTTCCTGTATTTGTATCTAAAACCCATGCTCTGCATTCGTTATGTTTCAATAGAACATTTACATTGGCCAATAAGTTAACCACATTGAGAACACATGTATCAGGAAAGCCTACGGGAAAATACAGTTAGCCCATGGGGTGCTAAGGCACAGAGTCCACTCCGGGTCTAGGTTCAGGGAAATCACCATCCCGCTAGGCCTTCAAGTCGTGGCAGAGTCCAAACTGTCTCAGCATCACAGGGGAGCCCTTTGTAATGGAGACAATGTCCTCCGCCCGTTTCCATAACATTGAGGGGCCACTCAAAGGAAAGGGACAGTCGAGCCGAAGCTGCAGACGGTTGTTTCCATCCTGTATTTTCTTTTTTTTTTTCTAAAATAATGTTAATTCATAAGCTGTTTTGTGTATCAGCTATGGCATCTACAAGGTAATTACAAGAAGAAACTATGAAGACCTATGGTGCAGAAAATTAGTAGAGAATGCTTTTATGCAGGAGTGAATATTTGTTGGATGTGGTAATAGTGCATATATGGCACATCATTACAGATCCTAGGAGCGGGAGTCTCAGTGACCTTTAAAGTTAGAGGATAGCAAATTTTAGAGGACAGTAAAAACAGCAGCAATCTGTTTGTCCCACAGGGCCTTGAATCTACTTTCGGATCGCAGTGGAAGCAGCACCAGTAGCAAAAATTAACAGTACATTGTGTGGACTATATATGCATTTAAATACACACTCTCATAGTCAGTGCTCATAGTCAAATCCATCTAATTGCAGAATGAAGCAAGTGAGGGACAAGCCCTTACAGCAAAGGACGACTATCTTGCTGACCAGAGGAATGAATGAGTTTCAAGCATAGGAGGAGACAATGAGGTCATTAGCCCATACCTAATCACAAAGCTGGGACTCTCAAGCATTTTGAAAATGGTAACTTCACCAACAGCTATTTGGTACTCTGTAAGGCTAGCCATAGACATATCGAGCAGCAGGGTAGATTCTGTAGAGGAGAAGAATGAGCTGCCTAAGACAAAGGATCATGAACAGGTCTAGTGTCACATGTGCCAGTGGGGGTGTAGATAGCTCTGTCCTGACAATAAAGTTTCTGCAAATATTGTAGAATTATCAGGACCAAAAAAATATAGTGTATAGTGATAGTGTAATGGACAGCGAGTGTGGACTCGCTGTGCTACTCAACCGGTTTGGCTTTGGGCCACACCAGGGAGCGGAGTCTAAGTGCCCTCTAGGTCTTCACCCTTTATCCTGCTCCAGGATGCGGAAGCTGGACTTCTGCGGCTAGAGGACACCAGGTCGCTCCACAAGTGTGGTCCCGGTGTGAGCAGCAACTGGCCCCCAAGGACCAGAAGGAGTCGGTGCAAGGCTCCGGGGAACAGGCTACATATGCCTAGACAGCAAGCCGGACTGTCAGCAGGAGGAGTGAATGCAGTATCAGGGATGGGAGGGGTATTGTAGTCAGATAAGCAGAGGATCAGGGTAGGCGGATTCATTGCAGGTCACACAATCGAAATGGCAAACAGCAGAGGCAAAAAGGCCTACAATCTAAACTGGTTAAAAATTAGATTTGAGAATAAAGAAGTATCCCCTGGTTCTCACTTGGCCATTTTTTGAAGCTACTGGACAGTTAAGGAAGTGTAACATTTCATATGTCAACATTGCTAAGTCATATATGCTTCAATGTATATAGGATTATTGAGGTGGATTAGGAGTGGGGTATTTGAGAATTAATAATGAAGGTGACCTATGGCCCCATCAGTAGTTAGGTTACAACGAATTCAAACGCCACCAAAAAGAAAAAATGCTGAACCTCAAAATTTTTACAAAATAACATCATATATGTTTTATTGATTAAAAACATACACTGAAAATGAATATACAATGATCCATGACTGGAAATAATGATACAAACAGCAAGAGTAAGGAGGCTGCTCTCTGTGGACTACTGCTGAAAATACCAATAAATATAAAGTGCGAAATACATAGCAGCATAACGGTACATATACAAATATAGGATATAACAGGAGAATGCTCAATAGATAACTAAAAAGTACTGCATGGTGATATACATAAATAACCCAAGAGCATCCTGTGTACTGGCGATAGTAATGGCGTCCACTGGCTGCCCCCTATATTGGTATGCACTAGGAATTCAAGTCAAATGAGTTGATACAGGGTATACAGGAACAAGTTACTCTCAGATCAGACAGAACATCAAAAAGAAAAGCTAGACAGAAAGATCAGACTTTGTCTTCCACTTCCAGAACCCTTCTGGTTTGCCTTTATTGTGACATTGGCGAGGGTGAACGGTTTGCATGTTGTCCTATTGAGGGGGGATTGCTACGTGGTTGTTCCCATAATGTAAAGAGACAACAAATTGGAGACAACTTAATGTATGCAGTAATGATAGGCAAGGACTTCACAAAGTTTTGAGGTCATAAACTCAAAGTTCTCTCGTAATTATCTAAAATGCACAGGGGTAATTTAGGATATGTTCACACATGGTGACGTTTCATTGCATTACTGCACTCATGGACAACTGGACATCAATTAAATGATTAGTTATATTATGAAAACTCATTAACAGAACTAAATTACAATTAATTGCTTTGTCCAAATGTAATCTCATTATCCCCCTTCCCTACTTTCTTTTTACCATTTTTTCCTCTATGTACCCCTTTGTGAACCTTCATTTTATTATACTCATACAAACCATTAGAACTACAGTAGGTAAAATGCATGTAGTTATCCTTTATTAACCTCTATGACAGATAGAAAACTGTAGATGCAGGGGGGGCGTGGCGAACCGCCGATGAGAGCAGCAGCATAGGAGAGGAGCTCCCGGCCATCCAGCTACATCCGCAGCCAAAACATCAGCTACCAGCAGCGGCTTACCTCCATGCATGGAGAGGAGGATCAGGGGGACCCCCGGACCATCTTGTGAGTGCCCTGTGACGGACCCCAACTCCCAGGTGATCCCCCCGGACACCACACGTCCAGCGGTGGTGCTGCGCCCCAGGCCTCGTGACACGTGGCGGCGAGATCTCCTTGCCCCCGGCGGTTCGGGAGGAGCGTCGAGCCGAGCCCGGGGCTTGTCCCGTCTCCGCCGCTCCCGGAGACCGACGCGGTGCAGCGGCCGCCGCTACAGCTCACACGGGGACACAAGTGAGGCCGTGAGAGGGAGTGAGGCGCCGCCATCTTGCGGCCTACACCGCATGCCTCTGCTGCGACACAGCTCCACCGGTGTCCCTCCTGGGCCTCCCCCTGCCACCACAGGTACTCTTTCCGACACATTGGAGATATATAAGGCTCTCGGCCCTCCTCTACCTCCCCATCCTCTCTCCACACCTGGGTCACTGCTCAAAGACCCTTCCGTCTTAAAGGGCCAGCAGCGTATATCACAGTACATGATGGCTGCCACTACTAAATCTCAGAAAGGGGACAAGGTGAAGAGAGGAGGACAGACAATGGCATCTAAATCATCTGAGCCAACTACCCGATCTGCCTCGCAAAGAGAAGCTGATTGGCCTCACACTGACTCTGAATCCGAGACTTCTGTGGTGGGATCCAGGTCTCAAGGAGAGATGCGTGACATTCTATCTCAACTGCCTACTAAGCAGGACTTTAAATCCCTGATTTCTGAGGTAAAGGAGGCCTGTAGAGTGGAAATTGCGGAGGTCCGGAAAGATATACAGCATATATCCCTGAGAGTTGATACCCTTGAAAATGACCATGACTCCACCAGGGACTACATCGGCGCCTTGTGCTCCACTGTTTCCACCCAGGCTCTTGCCCTTGATGATATGCAGCGCCATATTGAGGATCTGGATAACAGGGGTAGGCGCAACAACATCCGCATACGGGGCCTCCCTGAGGCAACTCAAGATACAGATCTGATGGACACTCTAGAAGGCCTATTCAACACTATACTAGGTGAACCACCCAGTCACAAAATAAAATTTGATAGGGCGCATCGAGCTCTTAGACCTAAGCCTACCAATGGGTCACCAAGAGATGTTATCTGTTGCCTACATGACTATGCCATCAAGGATGCAATTATGGCGAAGGCGCGCTCCCTCCGTGATTTAGACTTTGATGGTGCGTCAATACAACTTTACCCCGATTTGTCGTGGATAACGTTGCAGAAGCGCCGCCTTCTCCGCCCACTCCTAACTACTCTGCGGGACTATGACGCTTCATATCGGTGGAACTTTCCCTTTGCCTTATCTGCCCGTAGAGATGGCAGATCCGCTGTCCTCCGTAACCTGGCAGACCTCCAGAAGTTTTGTGCTCTCCTTGACATTCCTGTTCCCAAGATCTCGGACTGGACTGTTGCACCTCCACCCCCACCTCCTCCACCAGTGTGGCAGTCTGCACGTCAGAAGAGGAGACGTCCTCGCTCTGGAGAATCTGGACCTGACCCAGAGGCAGAACTGACTAATGCTCCATGAGACCTCTAAACAGAACTGTTGTGCTCTCTGTAGCCCCCTGCCGGTCCTCTCACTCTGCTGCCGAGAGGCCTTGTATCCCCTTTTTCACCTGGCTTATTTTAGAATTGTAGAGTTCCTTCATAGCTGGATGGCCCGAGTTCCATACCTGCCGTTGCATATCACTATGTATCTTTTATTGGTGATTCCTTCCCCCCCCATATGGGGATACTGTTGCTCAACCTATTGGTTGTGTCTTATGTTATGTTCCACACCGAGTTTCCACTATTTTTTCTGTTCTTCCCCACTTCCTGGCACTATATACCCAGGACCTGAGCCGAGTGCTTCGAACCCTATGGGGTTCCTGTTTTGTTTGTCTTGTGTTTTTGTTGTCTTTGTCGATCCTCCTCCCCCCTCTTGTCTCCTTCCCTTCCTCTCTAGGGTCCCTGCCGAAGAGATTGCACTACCGGGCATGACACATACAGGACTTGCCAGCCGTAAGGTATCCTTTGTATGGGTAAGCTACCACATTTGCTTGGTCGTTTCATCATGCTATCCCTATGGCTAAGTGTGTGACATTAAATGTGAAAGGCCTAAATTCTAATGTAAAACGTAGACTGGCTCTGAGGGAAATGCAACATGCGAAGGCGGATGTAGCATTCCTTCAGGAAACCCACTTTGATGGGGCTGCTACGTTTGCTTTTGCTAAGCATACCTTCCCCACTGTCGTAGCTGCATCTAGTGGTTCTAAGCGAGCTGGAGTAGCGATTCTCTTTTCCCGCTCATTTCCCATCCAAGTTTCCTCCTCCTTCTCGGATCCGGGAGGTCGCTTTGTTATAGTAGAAGGTCAATTGCATGGGAAGCTCCTTATATTTTGTAATGTTTATGCCCCCAACAAATGCCAAATCCCCTTCCTCCGTAGGGTGCTCAATAAACTCGCAAAATACCCCCCAGCCCCCAGAATACTAGGAGGCGATTTTAATTTATCCTTCTCTGAGAAGTTGGATAGGCACTCGATTTTGGGTCGTTCAGTACCTGTTGACCAGGCCAGACTGTCTGCCGAATTCCGTAAGCTTATCCGCAGACACCATTTATTTGATCTCTGGCGTATTGATCACCCTACGGAGAGGGAATACACGTTTTACTCACACCCACACCGCGTACACTCTAGAATTGACTACTTCTTTGGCAATGTCCCTACTGTACGCCTCCTTGAAAGTGCTTCTATCGACCCGATTTCATGGTCGGACCACGGCCCGGTGTTAGTGTGCCTTAAAAGTCTTAAATCTCCCACCCGCCAGTGTCACTGGCGCTTGAATGAGAGCTTGCTAAAGTATCCACTTTCCCGGGACTCGATTAAATCACGCCTTGCCACATACTTTCTAGAGAATAGCGGGACAGTCACCTCTGAATCGATCCTATGGGAAGCCCATGAGGCTGTTATTAGGGGACACTGCATAGCCCTCAGTTCACGACAGAAGAGGGACTCCCAATTGGCAATATACAATGCTAAGTGTGACATTCAGATCCTAGAACGCTCCCTTGCCCAGTCCCCCTCCATTCGGACGCTGAGGAGACTTGTAGCCGCGAGAGCCCGCCTAAAGGAACTGTCCCTCTCTAAAGTTGAAAAGCTACTTGTTTACTCTAAACAGCGATTTTATGAGAAGGGCAATAAAGCACACACGCTACTGGCAAAAATGCTTAATGAAAGGGCGTTAGCTCAGTCTCCTCAGGTCCTTAGGGATTCCGATGGGCAACTCCACTATAACCCTGCTGATATTTCCTCCCTTTTTCTGCAGTACTACACTGATCTGTATTCACTACCCTCTACCCTACCCTCTGACCCGGATGCTCGATCTCAACGTATTGGGGAGTTCCTGTCTGCCTGCAACTTGCCGACTTTGTCTGCAGATGCCTTAGAGACTTTAAATGCGCCTATTACGGAGGAGGAGCTCTCAGAAGTACTGAAATCCCTCCCGTCGGGACGAGCACCTGGGCCAGATGGATTCACATACCTTTACTACAAAACCTTTTCCTCTGAGCTATCCCCTCGGCTTCTGTCTCTTTTTAACTCTTTTATGCAAGGTTCCGCTATTCCCACAACACTGTCCCACTCGTACATTACGCTTATCCCCAAGTCGGGAAAGGACCCTTTAGAATGTGCCAATTACAGGCCTATTTCCCTTTTAAATTCAGACTTTAAAATCTTTACTAAACTACTTGCCACCCGCCTAGGTTATTGGCTGCCATCACTTATCAATGCCGATCAAGTGGGTTTTGTGCCTGGACGACAGGGGGGGGATAACACTCGACGTGCAATTGACGTTATTGATGCAGTCAATCAGCAGTCAGAGAGGGCCCTGATACTTAGTTTAGATGCTGAGAAAGCGTTTGACCGCCTAGGGTGGCCATTTATGTTCGAGACCCTCCGTTGCTGTGGTTTTCGGGGACCCTTTCTGGCTGCGATTGAGGCCTTGTATGCACGACCTACTGCTGCCATCAAATTCCCACATATGATGTCTGGGACCTTTCCGATTCGGAATGGCACCCGCCAGGGCTGCCCGCTCTCTCCTCTTTTGTTCGTTCTTTGTATCGAACCCCTGGCGGCGGCCATCCGGAATTGCCCAGACATCCGTGGTGTATCAGTTCGGGGCAAGGAGTCCAAAATCATGCTCTTTGCAGATGATGTCCTCCTCACCTTGTCGTCCCCTCATACGACCCTGCCGGCGCTTAGGGCCTTGCTCTCCCGGTTTGGAGTACTCTCTGGTTATAAAGTAAATACCTCTAAATCTGAAATCATGCCCCTTAACCTCCCTAACTCCACGGTAACACACCTTCAATCTGTCTTTCGATTTAAATGGTCTGAGTCCTCTATTAAATATTTAGGAATTCATCTTACACCTACGTACTCTTCCCTATATACGGCCAACTATCCTGCTCTTTTTAAAGAACTCAGGGCTCTTCTGTCCAAATGGAACTCCCATTTCATCTCCCTCATGGGTAGAGTGGCTTCGGTTAAGATGACGATTCTCCCGAAGTTGCTTTACTTCTTTGAAACCCTTCCAGTGCGCATACCACTATCCGAGATAAAAACCCTACAGCGGGACATTTTTAAATGTATCTGGGCGGCAAAGCGGCATCGTATCCCCGCTTCGGTTATGATGAGCAGTAAAACTCAAGGAGGCCTCGCGGTTCCTAATATCCTACATTATTATTATGCAACTCATCTGCGACAAATTACTGCATGGTCTAAGTATCTAGCCTATAAGAAATGGGCTGAGATTGAAAAAGTATGGCTAGCGCCTTTCCATCCTAACTCCTTTCTTTGGCATCCCTCCCCGCCTTCTTTCTCCCATTTAAACCTGCTTGGCCCCATTAACTTTACTTTGCACATCTGGTCCACCTGCTCATCCAAATTTAAACTTTATTCCAAAACGTCCCCTCTAAATTCTTTCCTTCTTTATCCTGACTTCCAGCCTGGTTTACAATCTCATACAGTTAGGCTATGGGGTTCCAAAAAGCTGTTCCAGTTCGCTGACGTTGTAGACCCGCTTACACGCACCCTTCTCCCCTTCCATAGGATTGTGGACAGATTTGAGCTACCGTCCTCAGAGCAATATACCTATTTACAGATCCGCCATTTTATGCTGTCTCGCCTGGGATCCCTCACAGTCTCGAAACCAACTGCCTTCGAACAATTAGTGAGAGGTGGCATTTCTACATCGGGTTTGATATCAGATATTTATCGAATTGTGAATTCACCTTCTGATGGCTCCCAGGCTAGACATCACTACATGGATAAGTGGGAGGCAGTATTGGGCAGACAGCTTCCGCCGGAATGTTGGGATGTGATATGGGAAAGGGCAGCAAAATCCTCTATTTGCACTACATATAAAGAATCCCACTATAAGCTGTTAATGCTATGGTACCATACACCGGAACTCCTCCATAAACTAAATAATGCTATCCCTTCGCTTTGTTGGAGGTGCACAGGTAGTGTGGGGTCACTCCTTCATATATTTTGGGATTGCCCCCTTATTCGCCCATTTTGGGTAGAGGTTTGCAGGTTGGCCTCGACAGTCTTGGGCACTACCATTAGTAGGGACCCAGGAATTTGTCTGTTGAATTTGTTCCCAAAGACTCTTCGGAAAAAGCAGACAAAGCTATTACTCACTATCCTGACGGCGGCCAAGACCTTGATTGCTCGTGCTTGGAAGCAGACGTCCCCTCCTTCCCGGCCCTGCTTGCTTACCAGAATTCGGGAGTTGCGCTCCCTAGAAAAGCTTACTGCTTCCCTTAATAATGCCATTGATAAATTCGAGTCCATATGGATCCCGTGGGACTCCTTTGATAGGACTTCCACTTCTGGCAGCAGACCCTAGTTTCCTTGTTCCCCCCACCTCCCCTCCCTTCCCTCCCCTTCCCCTACCTCCTTTGTGTTGAGTCCTGTCTTAGTCTGTATGTGTTGTTTGTTTGTCAAAGGGTTTCAATATTGGGATGTAGTATGGTTACAACTCCTCACCTGGGCCATAAGTAGCAGTGATCTATCATCGGCTGGCAGCTGCTGTATTATTCTCATTTACTACCTCTCTTTGTAGAATTACGCTGTGCCACTATGACTATGTAAGAGCTAGATGTTACCATTGTTGCTCTCTACTTGTGCCTGATATGTTTTCTACTGCTGATACCCCATCATTCTACTGTTTGTTACATTATTTTGTACATACCCTGTACCTCTTTGTTATGTCTTTGCTAAAAAAATTTGAAAAATCTTTTCAATAAAAATTACAGTTATAAAAAAAAAGAAAACTGTAGATGCAATTGAAATATTGATCTGTTATTCACCCCGATAGCAGACAGCAAACTCAGATATATGGGAGATCTCCTAGTAACCAATCCAAACAGATCCTTCTCTAATGATAAGAGGAATATTCAGGCCACTCTGGAAATTTCTAACAGTATTGAAGGTTTTAAGGAATTTTTCCTTGATATCTATCATTGATGTCTTCCTGTATTTGTATCTAAAACCCATGCTCTGCATTCGTTATGTTTCAATAGAACATTTACATTGGCCAATAAGTTAACCACATTGAGAACACATGTATCAGGAAAGCCTACGGGAAAATACAGTTAGCCCATGGGGTGCTAAGGCACAGAGTCCACTCCGGGTCTAGGTTCAGGGAAATCACCATCCCGCTAGGCCTTCAAGTCGTGGCAGAGTCCAAACTGTCTCAGCATCACAGGGGAGCCCTTTCTAATGGAGACAATGTCCTCCGCCCGTTTCCATAACATTGAGGGGCCACTCAAAGGAAAGGGACAGTCGAGCCGAAGCTGCAGACGGTTGTTTCCATCCTGTATTTTCTTTTTTTTTTCTAAAATAATGTTAATTCATAAGCTGTTTTGTGTATCAGCTATGGCATCTACAAGGTGATTACAAGAAGAAACTATGAAGACCTATGGTGCAGAAAATTAGTAGAGAATGCTTTTATGCAGGAGTGAATATTTGTTGGATGTGGTAATAGTGCATATATGGCACATCATTACAGATCGTAGGAGCGGGAGTCTCAGTGACCTTTAAAGTTAGAGGATAGCAAATTTTAGAGGACAGTAAAAACAGCAGCAATCTGTTTGTCCCACAGGGCCTTGAATCTACTTTCGGATCGCAGTGGAAGCAGCACCAGTAGCAAAAATTAACAGTACATTGTGTGGACTATATATGCATTTAAATACACACTCTCATAGTCAGTGCTCATAGTCAAATCCATCTAATTGCAGAATGAAGCAAGTGAGGGACAAGCCCTTACAGCAAAGGACGACTATCTTGCTGACCAGAGGAATGAATGAGTTTCAAGCATAGGAGGAGACAATGAGGTCATTAGCCCATACCTAATCACAAAGCTGGGACTCTCAAGCATTTTGAAAATGGTAACTTCACCAACAGCTATTTGGTACTCTGTAAGGCTAGCCATAGACATATCGAGCAGCAGGGTAGATTCTGTAGAGGAGAAGAATGAGCTGCCTAAGACAAAGGATCATGAACAGGTCTAGTGTCACATGTGCCAGTGGGGGTGTAGATAGCTCTGTCCTGACAATAAAGTTTCTGCAAATATTGTAGAATTATCAGGACCAAAAAAATATAGTGTATAGTGATAGTGTAATGGACAGCGAGTGTGGACTCGCTGTGCTACTCAACCGGTTTGGCTTTGGGCCACACCAGGGAGCGGAGTCTAAGTGCCCTCTAGGTCTTCACCCTTTATCCCGCTCCAGGATGCGGAAGCTGGACTTCTGCGGCTAGAGGACACCAGGTCGCTCCACAAGTGTGGTCCCGGTGTGAGCAGCAACTGGCCCCCAAGGACCAGAAGGAGTCGGTGCAAGGCTCCGGGGAACAGGCTACATATGCCTAGACAGCAAGCCGGACTGTCAGCAGGAGGAGTGAATGCAGTATCAGGGATGGGAGGGGTATTGTAGTCAGATAAGCAGAGGATCAGGGTAGGCGGATTCATTGCAGGTCACACAATCGAAATGGCAAACAGCAGAGGCAAAAAGGCCTACAATCTAAACTGGTTAAAAATTTGATTTGAGAATAAAGAAGTATCCCCTGGTTCTCACTTGGCCATTTTTTGAAGCTACTGGACAGTTAAGGAAGTGTAACATTTCATATGTCAACATTGCTAAGTCATATATGCTTCAATGTATATAGGATTATTGAGGTGGATTAGGAGTGGGGTATTTGAGAATTAATAATGAAGGTGACCTATGGCCCCATCAGTAGTTAGGTTACAACGAATTCAAACGCCACCAAAAAGAAAAAATGCTGAACCTCAAAATTTTTACAAAATAACATCATATATGTTTTATTGATTAAAAACATACACTGAAAATGAATATACAATGATCCATGACTGGAAATAATGATACAAACAGCAAGAGTAAGGAGGCTGCTCTCTGTGGACTACTGCTGAAAATACCAATAAATATAAAGTGCGAAATACATAGCAGCATAACGGTACATATACAAATATAGGATATAACAGGAGAATGCTCAATAGATAACTAAAAAGTACTGCATGGTGATATACATAAATAACCCAAGAGCATCCTGTGTACTGGCGATAGTAATGGCGTCCACTGGCTGCCCCCTATATTGGTATGCACTAGGAATTCAAGTCAAATGAGTTGATACAGGGTATACAGGAACAAGTTACTCTCAGATCAGACAGAACATCAAAAAGAAAAGCTAGACAGAAAGATCAGACTTTGTCTTCCACTTCCAGAACCCTTCTGGTTTGCCTTTATTGTGACATTGGCGAGGGTGAACGGTTTGCATGTTGTCCTATTGAGGGGGGATTGCTACGTGGTTGTTCCCATAATGTAAAGAGACAACAAATTGGAGACAACTTAATGTATGCAGTAATGATAGGCAAGGACTTCACAAAGTTTTGAGGTCATAAACTCAAAGTTCTCTCGTAATTATCTAAAATGCACAGGGGTAATTTAGGATATGTTCACACATGGTGACGTTTCATTGCATTACTGCACTCATGGACAACTGGACATCAATTAAATGATTAGTTATATTATGAAAACTCATTAACAGAACTAAATTACAATTAATTGCTTTGTCCAAATGTAATCTCATTATCCCCCTTCCCTACTTTCTTTTTACCATTTTTTCCTCTATGTACCCCTTTGTGAACCTTCATTTTATTATACTCATACAAACCATTAGAACTACAGTAGGTAAAATGCATGTAGTTATCCTTTATTAACCTCTATGACAGATAGAAAACTGTAGATGCAATTGAAATATTGATCTGTTATTCACCCCGATAGCAGACAGCAAACTCAGATATATGGGAGATCTCCTAGTAACCAATCCAAACAGATCCTTCTCTAATGATAAGAGGAATATTCAGGCCACTCTGGAAATTTCTAACAGTATTGAAGGTTTTAAGGAATTTTTCCTTGATATCTATCATTGATGTCTTCCTGTATTTGTATCTAAAACCCATGCTCTGCATTCGTTATGTTTCAATAGAACATTTACATTGGCCAATAAGTTAACCACATTGAGAACACATGTATCAGGAAAGCCTACGGGAAAATACAGTTAGCCCATGGGGTGCTAAGGCACAGAGTCCACTCCGGGTCTAGGTTCAGGGAAATCACCATCCCGCTAGGCCTTCAAGTCGTGGCAGAGTCCAAACTGTCTCAGCATCACAGGGGAGCCCTTTCTAATGGAGACAATGTCCTCCGCCCGTTTCCATAACATTGAGGGGCCACTCAAAGGAAAGGGACAGTCGAGCCGAAGCTGCAGACGGTTGTTTCCATCCTGTATTTTCTTTTTTTTTTCTAAAATAATGTTAATTCATAAGCTGTTTTGTGTATCAGCTATGGCATCTACAAGGTAATTACAAGAAGAAACTATGAAGACCTATGGTGCAGAAAATTAGTAGAGAATGCTTTTATGCAGGAGTGAATATTTGTTGGATGTGGTAATAGTGCATATATGGCACATCATTACAGATCCTAGGAGCGGGAGTCTCAGTGACCTTTAAAGTTAGAGGATAGCAAATTTTAGAGGACAGTAAAAACAGCAGCAATCTGTTTGTCCCACAGGGCCTTGAATCTACTTTCGGATCGCAGTGGAAGCAGCACCAGTAGCAAAAATTAACAGTACATTGTGTGGACTATATATGCATTTAAATACACACTCTCATAGTCAGTGCTCATAGTCAAATCCATCTAATTGCAGAATGAAGCAAGTGAGGGACAAGCCCTTACAGCAAAGGACGACTATCTTGCTGACCAGAGGAATGAATGAGTTTCAAGCATAGGAGGAGACAATGAGGTCATTAGCCCATACCTAATCACAAAGCTGGGACTCTCAAGCATTTTGAAAATGGTAACTTCACCAACAGCTATTTGGTACTCTGTAAGGCTAGCCATAGACATATCGAGCAGCAGGGTAGATTCTGTAGAGGAGAAGAATGAGCTGCCTAAGACAAAGGATCATGAACAGGTCTAGTGTCACATGTGCCAGTGGGGGTGTAGATAGCTCTGTCCTGACAATAAAGTTTCTGCAAATATTGTAGAATTATCAGGACCAAAAAAATATAGTGTATAGTGATAGTGTAATGGACAGCGAGTGTGGACTCGCTGTGCTACTCAACCGGTTTGGCTTTGGGCCACACCAGGGAGCGGAGTCTAAGTGCCCTCTAGGTCTTCACCCTTTATCCTGCTCCAGGATGCGGAAGCTGGACTTCTGCGGCTAGAGGACACCAGGTCGCTCCACAAGTGTGGTCCCGGTGTGAGCAGCAACTGGCCCCCAAGGACCAGAAGGAGTCGGTGCAAGGCTCCGGGGAACAGGCTACATATGCCTAGACAGCAAGCCGGACTGTCAGCAGGAGGAGTGAATGCAGTATCAGGGATGGGAGGGGTATTGTAGTCAGATAAGCAGAGGATCAGGGTAGGCGGATTCATTGCAGGTCACACAATCGAAATGGCAAACAGCAGAGGCAAAAAGGCCTACAATCTAAACTGGTTAAAAATTTAGATTTGAGAATAAAGAAGTATCCCCTGGTTCTCACTTGGCCATTTTTTGAAGCTACTGGACAGTTAAGGAAGTGTAACATTTCATATGTCAACATTGCTAAGTCATATATGCTTCAATGTATATAGGATTATTGAGGTGGATTAGGAGTGGGGTATTTGAGAATTAATAATGAAGGTGACCTATGGCCCCATCAGTAGTTAGGTTACAACGAATTCAAACGCCACCAAAAAGAAAAAATGCTGAACCTCAAAATTTTTACAAAATAACATCATATATGTTTTATTGATTAAAAACATACACTGAAAATGAATATACAATGATCCATGACTGGAAATAATGATACAAACAGCAAGAGTAAGGAGGCTGCTCTCTGTGGACTACTGCTGAAAATACCAATAAATATAAAGTGCGAAATACATAGCAGCATAACGGTACATATACAAATATAGGATATAACAGGAGAATGCTCAATAGATAACTAAAAAGTACTGCATGGTGATATACATAAATAACCCAAGAGCATCCTGTGTACTGGCGATAGTAATGGCGTCCACTGGCTGCCCCCTATATTGGTATGCACTAGGAATTCAAGTCAAATGAGTTGATACAGGGTATACAGGAACAAGTTACTCTCAGATCAGACAGAACATCAAAAAGAAAAGCTAGACAGAAAGATCAGACTTTGTCTTCCACTTCCAGAACCCTTCTGGTTTGCCTTTATTGTGACATTGGCGAGGGTGAACGGTTTGCATGTTGTCCTATTGAGGGGGGATTGCTACGTGGTTGTTCCCATAATGTAAAGAGACAACAAATTGGAGACAACTTAATGTATGCAGTAATGATAGGCAAGGACTTCACAAAGTTTTGAGGTCATAAACTCAAAGTTCTCTCGTAATTATCTAAAATGCACAGGGGTAATTTAGGATATGTTCACACATGGTGACGTTTCATTGCATTACTGCACTCATGGACAACTGGACATCAATTAAATGATTAGTTATATTATGAAAACTCATTAACAGAACTAAATTACAATTAATTGCTTTGTCCAAATGTAATCTCATTATCCCCCTTCCCTACTTTCTTTTTACCATTTTTTCCTCTATGTACCCCTTTGTGAACCTTCATTTTATTATACTCATACAAACCATTAGAACTACAGTAGGTAAAATGCATGTAGTTATCCTTTATTAACCTCTATGACAGATAGAAAACTGTAGATGCAATTGAAATATTGATCTGTTATTCACCCCGATAGCAGACAGCAAACTCAGATA
Organism: Dendropsophus ebraccatus; assembly: GCF_027789765.1. Lineage (NCBI taxonomy): Eukaryota > Metazoa > Chordata > Amphibia > Anura > Hylidae > Dendropsophus > Dendropsophus ebraccatus. The sequence continues at coordinate 32,057 of NW_027210218.1, read as the reverse complement.
TATGGGAGATCTCCTAGTAACCAATCCAAACAGATCCTTCTCTAATGATAAGAGGAATATTCAGGCCACTCTGGAAATTTCTAACAGTATTGAAGGTTTTAAGGAATTTTTCCTTGATATCTATCATTGATGTCTTCCTGTATTTGTATCTAAAACCCATGCTCTGCATTCGTTATGTTTCAATAGAACATTTACATTGGCCAATAAGTTAACCACATTGAGAACACATGTATCAGGAAAGCCTACGGGAAAATACAGTTAGCCCATGGGGTGCTAAGGCACAGAGTCCACTCCGGGTCTAGGTTCAGGGAAATCACCATCCCGCTAGGCCTTCAAGTCGTGGCAGAGTCCAAACTGTCTCAGCATCACAGGGGAGCCCTTTCTAATGGAGACAATGTCCTCCGCCCGTTTCCATAACATTGAGGGGCCACTCAAAGGAAAGGGACAGTCGAGCCGAAGCTGCAGACGGTTGTTTCCATCCTGTATTTTCTTTTTTTTTTCTAAAATAATGTTAATTCATAAGCTGTTTTGTGTATCAGCTATGGCATCTACAAGGTAATTACAAGAAGAAACTATGAAGACCTATGGTGCAGAAAATTAGTAGAGAATGCTTTTATGCAGGAGTGAATATTTGTTGGATGTGGTAATAGTGCATATATGGCACATCATTACAGATCCTAGGAGCGGGAGTCTCAGTGACCTTTAAAGTTAGAGGATAGCAAATTTTAGAGGACAGTAAAAACAGCAGCAATCTGTTTGTCCCACAGGGCCTTGAATCTACTTTCGGATCGCAGTGGAAGCAGCACCAGTAGCAAAAATTAACAGTACATTGTGTGGACTATATATGCATTTAAATACACACTCTCATAGTCAGTGCTCATAGTCAAATCCATCTAATTGCAGAATGAAGCAAGTGAGGGACAAGCCCTTACAGCAAAGGACGACTATCTTGCTGACCAGAGGAATGAATGAGTTTCAAGCATAGGAGGAGACAATGAGGTCATTAGCCCATACCTAATCACAAAGCTGGGACTCTCAAGCATTTTGAAAATGGTAACTTCACCAACAGCTATTTGGTACTCTGTAAGGCTAGCCATAGACATATCGAGCAGCAGGGTAGATTCTGTAGAGGAGAAGAATGAGCTGCCTAAGACAAAGGATCATGAACAGGTCTAGTGTCACATGTGCCAGTGGGGGTGTAGATAGCTCTGTCCTGACAATAAAGTTTCTGCAAATATTGTAGAATTATCAGGACCAAAAAAATATAGTGTATAGTGATAGTGTAATGGACAGCGAGTGTGGACTCGCTGTGCTACTCAACCGGTTTGGCTTTGGGCCACACCAGGGAGCGGAGTCTAAGTGCCCTCTAGGTCTTCACCCTTTATCCTGCTCCAGGATGCGGAAGCTGGACTTCTGCGGCTAGAGGACACCAGGTCGCTCCACAAGTGTGGTCCCGGTGTGAGCAGCAACTGGCCCCCAAGGACCAGAAGGAGTCGGTGCAAGGCTCCGGGGAACAGGCTACATATGCCTAGACAGCAAGCCGGACTGTCAGCAGGAGGAGTGAATGCAGTATCAGGGATGGGAGGGGTATTGTAGTCAGATAAGCAGAGGATCAGGGTAGGCGGATTCATTGCAGGTCACACAATCGAAATGGCAAACAGCAGAGGCAAAAAGGCCTACAATCTAAACTGGTTAAAAATTTGATTTGAGAATAAAGAAGTATCCCCTGGTTCTCACTTGGCCATTTTTTGAAGCTACTGGACAGTTAAGGAAGTGTAACATTTCATATGTCAACATTGCTAAGTCATATATGCTTCAATGTATATAGGATTATTGAGGTGGATTAGGAGTGGGGTATTTGAGAATTAATAATGAAGGTGACCTATGGCCCCATCAGTAGTTAGGTTACAACGAATTCAAACGCCACCAAAAAGAAAAAATGCTGAACCTCAAAATTTTTACAAAATAACATCATATATGTTTTATTGATTAAAAACATACACTGAAAATGAATATACAATGATCCATGACTGGAAATAATGATACAAACAGCAAGAGTAAGGAGGCTGCTCTCTGTGGACTACTGCTGAAAATACCAATAAATATAAAGTGCGAAATACATAGCAGCATAACGGTACATATACAAATATAGGATATAACAGGAGAATGCTCAATAGATAACTAAAAAGTACTGCATGGTGATATACATAAATAACCCAAGAGCATCCTGTGTACTGGCGATAGTAATGGCGTCCACTGGCTGCCCCCTATATTGGTATGCACTAGGAATTCAAGTCAAATGAGTTGATACAGGGTATACAGGAACAAGTTACTCTCAGATCAGACAGAACATCAAAAAGAAAAGCTAGACAGAAAGATCAGACTTTGTCTTCCACTTCCAGAACCCTTCTGGTTTGCCTTTATTGTGACATTGGCGAGGGTGAACGGTTTGCATGTTGTCCTATTGAGGGGGGATTGCTACGTGGTTGTTCCCATAATGTAAAGAGACAACAAATTGGAGACAACTTAATGTATGCAGTAATGATAGGCAAGGACTTCACAAAGTTTTGAGGTCATAAACTCAAAGTTCTCTCGTAATTATCTAAAATGCACAGGGGTAATTTAGGATATGTTCACACATGGTGACGTTTCATTGCATTACTGCACTCATGGACAACTGGACATCAATTAAATGATTAGTTATATTATGAAAACTCATTAACAGAACTAAATTACAATTAATTGCTTTGTCCAAATGTAATCTCATTATCCCCCTTCCCTACTTTCTTTTTACCATTTTTTCCTCTATGTACCCCTTTGTGAACCTTCATTTTATTATACTCATACAAACCATTAGAACTACAGTAGGTAAAATGCATGTAGTTATCCTTTATTAACCTCTATGACAGATAGAAAACTGTAGATGCAATTGAAATATTGATCTGTTATTCACCCCGATAGCAGACAGCAAACTCAGATATATGGGAGATCTCCTAGTAACCAATCCAAACAGATCCTTCTCTAATGATAAGAGGAATATTCAGGCCACTCTGGAAATTTCTAACAGTATTGAAGGTTTTAAGGAATTTTTCCTTGATATCTATCATTGATGTCTTCCTGTATTTGTATCTAAAACCCATGCTCTGCATTCGTTATGTTTCAATAGAACATTTACATTGGCCAATAAGTTAACCACATTGAGAACACATGTATCAGGAAAGCCTACGGGAAAATACAGTTAGCCCATGGGGTGCTAAGGCACAGAGTCCACTCCGGGTCTAGGTTCAGGGAAATCACCATCCCGCTAGGCCTTCAAGTCGTGGCAGAGTCCAAACTGTCTCAGCATCACAGGGGAGCCCTTTCTAATGGAGACAATGTCCTCCGCCCGTTTCCATAACATTGAGGGGCCACTCAAAGGAAAGGGACAGTCGAGCCGAAGCTGCAGACGGTTGTTTCCATCCTGTATTTTCTTTTTTTTTTCTAAAATAATGTTAATTCATAAGCTGTTTTGTGTATCAGCTATGGCATCTACAAGGTAATTACAAGAAGAAACTATGAAGACCTATGGTGCAGAAAATTAGTAGAGAATGCTTTTATGCAGGAGTGAATATTTGTTGGATGTGGTAATAGTGCATATATGGCACATCATTACAGATCCTAGGAGCGGGAGTCTCAGTGACCTTTAAAGTTAGAGGATAGCAAATTTTAGAGGACAGTAAAAACAGCAGCAATCTGTTTGTCCCACAGGGCCTTGAATCTACTTTCGGATCGCAGTGGAAGCAGCACCAGTAGCAAAAATTAACAGTACATTGTGTGGACTATATATGCATTTAAATACACACTCTCATAGTCAGTGCTCATAGTCAAATCCATCTAATTGCAGAATGAAGCAAGTGAGGGACAAGCCCTTACAGCAAAGGACGACTATCTTGCTGACCAGAGGAATGAATGAGTTTCAAGCATAGGAGGAGACAATGAGGTCATTAGCCCATACCTAATCACAAAGCTGGGACTCTCAAGCATTTTGAAAATGGTAACTTCACCAACAGCTATTTGGTACTCTGTAAGGCTAGCCATAGACATATCGAGCAGCAGGGTAGATTCTGTAGAGGAGAAGAATGAGCTGCCTAAGACAAAGGATCATGAACAGGTCTAGTGTCACATGTGCCAGTGGGGGTGTAGATAGCTCTGTCCTGACAATAAAGTTTCTGCAAATATTGTAGAATTATCAGGACCAAAAAAATATAGTGTATAGTGATAGTGTAATGGACAGCGAGTGTGGACTCGCTGTGCTACTCAACCGGTTTGGCTTTGGGCCACACCAGGGAGCGGAGTCTAAGTGCCCTCTAGGTCTTCACCCTTTATCCTGCTCCAGGATGCGGAAGCTGGACTTCTGCGGCTAGAGGACACCAGGTCGCTCCACAAGTGTGGTCCCGGTGTGAGCAGCAACTGGCCCCCAAGGACCAGAAGGAGTCGGTGCAAGGCTCCGGGGAACAGGCTACATATGCCTAGACAGCAAGCCGGACTGTCAGCAGGAGGAGTGAATGCAGTATCAGGGATGGGAGGGGTATTGTAGTCAGATAAGCAGAGGATCAGGGTAGGCGGATTCATTGCAGGTCACACAATCGAAATGGCAAACAGCAGAGGCAAAAAGGCCTACAATCTAAACTGGTTAAAAATTTGATTTGAGAATAAAGAAGTATCCCCTGGTTCTCACTTGGCCATTTTTTGAAGCTACTGGACAGTTAAGGAAGTGTAACATTTCATATGTCAACATTGCTAAGTCATATATGCTTCAATGTATATAGGATTATTGAGGTGGATTAGGAGTGGGGTATTTGAGAATTAATAATGAAGGTGACCTATGGCCCCATCAGTAGTTAGGTTACAACGAATTCAAACGCCACCAAAAAGAAAAAATGCTGAACCTCAAAATTTTTACAAAATAACATCATATATGTTTTATTGATTAAAAACATACACTGAAAATGAATATACAATGATCCATGACTGGAAATAATGATACAAACAGCAAGAGTAAGGAGGCTGCTCTCTGTGGACTACTGCTGAAAATACCAATAAATATAAAGTGCGAAATACATAGCAGCATAACGGTACATATACAAATATAGGATATAACAGGAGAATGCTCAATAGATAACTAAAAAGTACTGCATGGTGATATACATAAATAACCCAAGAGCATCCTGTGTACTGGCGATAGTAATGGCGTCCACTGGCTGCCCCCTATATTGGTATGCACTAGGAATTCAAGTCAAATGAGTTGATACAGGGTATACAGGAACAAGTTACTCTCAGATCAGACAGAACATCAAAAAGAAAAGCTAGACAGAAAGATCAGACTTTGTCTTCCACTTCCAGAACCCTTCTGGTTTGCCTTTATTGTGACATTGGCGAGGGTGAACGGTTTGCATGTTGTCCTATTGAGGGGGGATTGCTACGTGGTTGTTCCCATAATGTAAAGAGACAACAAATTGGAGACAACTTAATGTATGCAGTAATGATAGGCAAGGACTTCACAAAGTTTTGAGGTCATAAACTCAAAGTTCTCTCGTAATTATCTAAAATGCACAGGGGTAATTTAGGATATGTTCACACATGGTGACGTTTCATTGCATTACTGCACTCATGGACAACTGGACATCAATTAAATGATTAGTTATATTATGAAAACTCATTAACAGAACTAAATTACAATTAATTGCTTTGTCCAAATGTAATCTCATTATCCCCCTTCCCTACTTTCTTTTTACCATTTTTTCCTCTATGTACCCCTTTGTGAACCTTCATTTTATTATACTCATACAAACCATTAGAACTACAGTAGGTAAAATGCATGTAGTTATCCTTTATTAACCTCTATGACAGATAGAAAACTGTAGATGCAATTGAAATATTGATCTGTTATTCACCCCGATAGCAGACAGCAAACTCAGATATATGGGAGATCTCCTAGTAACCAATCCAAACAGATCCTTCTCTAATGATAAGAGGAATATTCAGGCCACTCTGGAAATTTCTAACAGTATTGAAGGTTTTAAGGAATTTTTCCTTGATATCTATCATTGATGTCTTCCTGTATTTGTATCTAAAACCCATGCTCTGCATTCGTTATGTTTCAATAGAACATTTACATTGGCCAATAAGTTAACCACATTGAGAACACATGTATCAGGAAAGCCTACGGGAAAATACAGTTAGCCCATGGGGTGCTAAGGCACAGAGTCCACTCCGGGTCTAGGTTCAGGGAAATCACCATCCCGCTAGGCCTTCAAGTCGTGGCAGAGTCCAAACTGTCTCAGCATCACAGGGGAGCCCTTTCTAATGGAGACAATGTCCTCCGCCCGTTTCCATAACATTGAGGGGCCACTCAAAGGAAAGGGACAGTCGAGCCGAAGCTGCAGACGGTTGTTTCCATCCTGTATTTTCTTTTTTTTTTCTAAAATAATGTTAATTCATAAGCTGTTTTGTGTATCAGCTATGGCATCTACAAGGTAATTACAAGAAGAAACTATGAAGACCTATGGTGCAGAAAATTAGTAGAGAATGCTTTTATGCAGGAGTGAATATTTGTTGGATGTGGTAATAGTGCATATATGGCACATCATTACAGATCCTAGGAGCGGGAGTCTCAGTGACCTTTAAAGTTAGAGGATAGCAAATTTTAGAGGACAGTAAAAACAGCAGCAATCTGTTTGTCCCACAGGGCCTTGAATCTACTTTCGGATCGCAGTGGAAGCAGCACCAGTAGCAAAAATTAACAGTACATTGTGTGGACTATATATGCATTTAAATACACACTCTCATAGTCAGTGCTCATAGTCAAATCCATCTAATTGCAGAATGAAGCAAGTGAGGGACAAGCCCTTACAGCAAAGGACGACTATCTTGCTGACCAGAGGAATGAATGAGTTTCAAGCATAGGAGGAGACAATGAGGTCATTAGCCCATACCTAATCACAAAGCTGGGACTCTCAAGCATTTTGAAAATGGTAACTTCACCAACAGCTATTTGGTACTCTGTAAGGCTAGCCATAGACATATCGAGCAGCAGGGTAGATTCTGTAGAGGAGAAGAATGAGCTGCCTAAGACAAAGGATCATGAACAGGTCTAGTGTCACATGTGCCAGTGGGGGTGTAGATAGCTCTGTCCTGACAATAAAGTTTCTGCAAATATTGTAGAATTATCAGGACCAAAAAAATATAGTGTATAGTGATAGTGTAATGGACAGCGAGTGTGGACTCGCTGTGCTACTCAACCGGTTTGGCTTTGGGCCACACCAGGGAGCGGAGTCTAAGTGCCCTCTAGGTCTTCACCCTTTATCCTGCTCCAGGATGCGGAAGCTGGACTTCTGCGGCTAGAGGACACCAGGTCGCTCCACAAGTGTGGTCCCGGTGTGAGCAGCAACTGGCCCCCAAGGACCAGAAGGAGTCGGTGCAAGGCTCCGGGGAACAGGCTACATATGCCTAGACAGCAAGCCGGACTGTCAGCAGGAGGAGTGAATGCAGTATCAGGGATGGGAGGGGTATTGTAGTCAGATAAGCAGAGGATCAGGGTAGGCGGATTCATTGCAGGTCACACAATCGAAATGGCAAACAGCAGAGGCAAAAAGGCCTACAATCTAAACTGGTTAAAAATTTGATTTGAGAATAAAGAAGTATCCCCTGGTTCTCACTTGGCCATTTTTTGAAGCTACTGGACAGTTAAGGAAGTGTAACATTTCATATGTCAACATTGCTAAGTCATATATGCTTCAATGTATATAGGATTATTGAGGTGGATTAGGAGTGGGGTATTTGAGAATTAATAATGAAGGTGACCTATGGCCCCATCAGTAGTTAGGTTACAACGAATTCAAACGCCACCAAAAAGAAAAAATGCTGAACCTCAAAATTTTTACAAAATAACATCATATATGTTTTATTGATTAAAAACATACACTGAAAATGAATATACAATGATCCATGACTGGAAATAATGATACAAACAGCAAGAGTAAGGAGGCTGCTCTCTGTGGACTACTGCTGAAAATACCAATAAATATAAAGTGCGAAATACATAGCAGCATAACGGTACATATACAAATATAGGATATAACAGGAGAATGCTCAATAGATAACTAAAAAGTACTGCATGGTGATATACATAAATAACCCAAGAGCATCCTGTGTACTGGCGATAGTAATGGCGTCCACTGGCTGCCCCCTATATTGGTATGCACTAGGAATTCAAGTCAAATGAGTTGATACAGGGTATACAGGAACAAGTTACTCTCAGATCAGACAGAACATCAAAAAGAAAAGCTAGACAGAAAGATCAGACTTTGTCTTCCACTTCCAGAACCCTTCTGGTTTGCCTTTATTGTGACATTGGCGAGGGTGAACGGTTTGCATGTTGTCCTATTGAGGGGGGATTGCTACGTGGTTGTTCCCATAATGTAAAGAGACAACAAATTGGAGACAACTTAATGTATGCAGTAATGATAGGCAAGGACTTCACAAAGTTTTGAGGTCATAAACTCAAAGTTCTCTCGTAATTATCTAAAATGCACAGGGGTAATTTAGGATATGTTCACACATGGTGACGTTTCATTGCATTACTGCACTCATGGACAACTGGACATCAATTAAATGATTAGTTATATTATGAAAACTCATTAACAGAACTAAATTACAATTAATTGCTTTGTCCAAATGTAATCTCATTATCCCCCTTCCCTACTTTCTTTTTACCATTTTTTCCTCTATGTACCCCTTTGTGAACCTTCATTTTATTATACTCATACAAACCATTAGAACTACAGTAGGTAAAATGCATGTAGTTATCCTTTATTAACCTCTATGACAGATAGAAAACTGTAGATGCAATTGAAATATTGATCTGTTATTCACCCCGATAGCAGACAGCAAACTCAGATATATGGGAGATCTCCTAGTAACCAATCCAAACAGATCCTTCTCTAATGATAAGAGGAATATTCAGGCCACTCTGGAAATTTCTAACAGTATTGAAGGTTTTAAGGAATTTTTCCTTGATATCTATCATTGATGTCTTCCTGTATTTGTATCTAAAACCCATGCTCTGCATTCGTTATGTTTCAATAGAACATTTACATTGGCCAATAAGTTAACCACATTGAGAACACATGTATCAGGAAAGCCTACGGGAAAATACAGTTAGCCCATGGGGTGCTAAGGCACAGAGTCCACTCCGGGTCTAGGTTCAGGGAAATCACCATCCCGCTAGGCCTTCAAGTCGTGGCAGAGTCCAAACTGTCTCAGCATCACAGGGGAGCCCTTTCTAATGGAGACAATGTCCTCCGCCCGTTTCCATAACATTGAGGGGCCACTCAAAGGAAAGGGACAGTCGAGCCGAAGCTGCAGACGGTTGTTTCCATCCTGTATTTTCTTTTTTTTTTCTAAAATAATGTTAATTCATAAGCTGTTTTGTGTATCAGCTATGGCATCTACAAGGTAATTACAAGAAGAAACTATGAAGACCTATGGTGCAGAAAATTAGTAGAGAATGCTTTTATGCAGGAGTGAATATTTGTTGGATGTGGTAATAGTGCATATATGGCACATCATTACAGATCCTAGGAGCGGGAGTCTCAGTGACCTTTAAAGTTAGAGGATAGCAAATTTTAGAGGACAGTAAAAACAGCAGCAATCTGTTTGTCCCACAGGGCCTTGAATCTACTTTCGGATCGCAGTGGAAGCAGCACCAGTAGCAAAAATTAACAGTACATTGTGTGGACTATATATGCATTTAAATACACACTCTCATAGTCAGTGCTCATAGTCAAATCCATCTAATTGCAGAATGAAGCAAGTGAGGGACAAGCCCTTACAGCAAAGGACGACTATCTTGCTGACCAGAGGAATGAATGAGTTTCAAGCATAGGAGGAGACAATGAGGTCATTAGCCCATACCTAATCACAAAGCTGGGACTCTCAAGCATTTTGAAAATGGTAACTTCACCAACAGCTATTTGGTACTCTGTAAGGCTAGCCATAGACATATCGAGCAGCAGGGTAGATTCTGTAGAGGAGAAGAATGAGCTGCCTAAGACAAAGGATCATGAACAGGTCTAGTGTCACATGTGCCAGTGGGGGTGTAGATAGCTCTGTCCTGACAATAAAGTTTCTGCAAATATTGTAGAATTATCAGGACCAAAAAAATATAGTGTATAGTGATAGTGTAATGGACAGCGAGTGTGGACTCGCTGTGCTACTCAACCGGTTTGGCTTTGGGCCACACCAGGGAGCGGAGTCTAAGTGCCCTCTAGGTCTTCACCCTTTATCCTGCTCCAGGATGCGGAAGCTGGACTTCTGCGGCTAGAGGACACCAGGTCGCTCCACAAGTGTGGTCCCGGTGTGAGCAGCAACTGGCCCCCAAGGACCAGAAGGAGTCGGTGCAAGGCTCCGGGGAACAGGCTACATATGCCTAGACAGCAAGCCGGACTGTCAGCAGGAGGAGTGAATGCAGTATCAGGGATGGGAGGGGTATTGTAGTCAGATAAGCAGAGGATCAGGGTAGGCGGATTCATTGCAGGTCACACAATCGAAATGGCAAACAGCAGAGGCAAAAAGGCCTACAATCTAAACTGGTTAAAAATTTGATTTGAGAATAAAGAAGTATCCCCTGGTTCTCACTTGGCCATTTTTTGAAGCTACTGGACAGTTAAGGAAGTGTAACATTTCATATGTCAACATTGCTAAGTCATATATGCTTCAATGTATATAGGATTATTGAGGTGGATTAGGAGTGGGGTATTTGAGAATTAATAATGAAGGTGACCTATGGCCCCATCAGTAGTTAGGTTACAACGAATTCAAACGCCACCAAAAAGAAAAAATGCTGAACCTCAAAATTTTTACAAAATAACATCATATATGTTTTATTGATTAAAAACATACACTGAAAATGAATATACAATGATCCATGACTGGAAATAATGATACAAACAGCAAGAGTAAGGAGGCTGCTCTCTGTGGACTACTGCTGAAAATACCAATAAATATAAAGTGCGAAATACATAGCAGCATAACGGTACATATACAAATATAGGATATAACAGGAGAATGCTCAATAGATAACTAAAAAGTACTGCATGGTGATATACATAAATAACCCAAGAGCATCCTGTGTACTGGCGATAGTAATGGCGTCCACTGGCTGCCCCCTATATTGGTATGCACTAGGAATTCAAGTCAAATGAGTTGATACAGGGTATACAGGAACAAGTTACTCTCAGATCAGACAGAACATCAAAAAGAAAAGCTAGACAGAAAGATCAGACTTTGTCTTCCACTTCCAGAACCCTTCTGGTTTGCCTTTATTGTGACATTGGCGAGGGTGAACGGTTTGCATGTTGTCCTATTGAGGGGGGATTGCTACGTGGTTGTTCCCATAATGTAAAGAGACAACAAATTGGAGACAACTTAATGTATGCAGTAATGATAGGCAAGGACTTCACAAAGTTTTGAGGTCATAAACTCAAAGTTCTCTCGTAATTATCTAAAATGCACAGGGGTAATTTAGGATATGTTCACACATGGTGACGTTTCATTGCATTACTGCACTCATGGACAACTGGACATCAATTAAATGATTAGTTATATTATGAAAACTCATTAACAGAACTAAATTACAATTAATTGCTTTGTCCAAATGTAATCTCATTATCCCCCTTCCCTACTTTCTTTTTACCATTTTTTCCTCTATGTACCCCTTTGTGAACCTTCATTTTATTATACTCATACAAACCATTAGAACTACAGTAGGTAAAATGCATGTAGTTATCCTTTATTAACCTCTATGACAGATAGAAAACTGTAGATGCAATTGAAATATTGATCTGTTATTCACCCCGATAGCAGACAGCAAACTCAGATATATGGGAGATCTCCTAGTAACCAATCCAAACAGATCCTTCTCTAATGATAAGAGGAATATTCAGGCCACTCTGGAAATTTCTAACAGTATTGAAGGTTTTAAGGAATTTTTCCTTGATATCTATCATTGATGTCTTCCTGTATTTGTATCTAAAACCCATGCTCTGCATTCGTTATGTTTCAATAGAACATTTACATTGGCCAATAAGTTAACCACATTGAGAACACATGTATCAGGAAAGCCTACGGGAAAATACAGTTAGCCCATGGGGTGCTAAGGCACAGAGTCCACTCCGGGTCTAGGTTCAGGGAAATCACCATCCCGCTAGGCCTTCAAGTCGTGGCAGAGTCCAAACTGTCTCAGCATCACAGGGGAGCCCTTTCTAATGGAGACAATGTCCTCCGCCCGTTTCCATAACATTGAGGGGCCACTCAAAGGAAAGGGACAGTCGAGCCGAAGCTGCAGACGGTTGTTTCCATCCTGTATTTTCTTTTTTTTTTCTAAAATAATGTTAATTCATAAGCTGTTTTGTGTATCAGCTATGGCATCTACAAGGTAATTACAAGAAGAAACTATGAAGACCTATGGTGCAGAAAATTAGTAGAGAATGCTTTTATGCAGGAGTGAATATTTGTTGGATGTGGTAATAGTGCATATATGGCACATCATTACAGATCCTAGGAGCGGGAGTCTCAGTGACCTTTAAAGTTAGAGGATAGCAAATTTTAGAGGACAGTAAAAACAGCAGCAATCTGTTTGTCCCACAGGGCCTTGAATCTACTTTCGGATCGCAGTGGAAGCAGCACCAGTAGCAAAAATTAACAGTACATTGTGTGGACTATATATGCATTTAAATACACACTCTCATAGTCAGTGCTCATAGTCAAATCCATCTAATTGCAGAATGAAGCAAGTGAGGGACAAGCCCTTACAGCAAAGGACGACTATCTTGCTGACCAGAGGAATGAATGAGTTTCAAGCATAGGAGGAGACAATGAGGTCATTAGCCCATACCTAATCACAAAGCTGGGACTCTCAAGCATTTTGAAAATGGTAACTTCACCAACAGCTATTTGGTACTCTGTAAGGCTAGCCATAGACATATCGAGCAGCAGGGTAGATTCTGTAGAGGAGAAGAATGAGCTGCCTAAGACAAAGGATCATGAACAGGTCTAGTGTCACATGTGCCAGTGGGGGTGTAGATAGCTCTGTCCTGACAATAAAGTTTCTGCAAATATTGTAGAATTATCAGGACCAAAAAAATATAGTGTATAGTGATAGTGTAATGGACAGCGAGTGTGGACTCGCTGTGCTACTCAACCGGTTTGGCTTTGGGCCACACCAGGGAGCGGAGTCTAAGTGCCCTCTAGGTCTTCACCCTTTATCCTGCTCCAGGATGCGGAAGCTGGACTTCTGCGGCTAGAGGACACCAGGTCGCTCCACAAGTGTGGTCCCGGTGTGAGCAGCAACTGGCCCCCAAGGACCAGAAGGAGTCGGTGCAAGGCTCCGGGGAACAGGCTACATATGCCTAGACAGCAAGCCGGACTGTCAGCAGGAGGAGTGAATGCAGTATCAGGGATGGGAGGGGTATTGTAGTCAGATAAGCAGAGGATCAGGGTAGGCGGATTCATTGCAGGTCACACAATCGAAATGGCAAACAGCAGAGGCAAAAAGGCCTACAATCTAAACTGGTTAAAAATTTGATTTGAGAATAAAGAAGTATCCCCTGGTTCTCACTTGGCCATTTTTTGAAGCTACTGGACAGTTAAGGAAGTGTAACATTTCATATGTCAACATTGCTAAGTCATATATGCTTCAATGTATATAGGATTATTGAGGTGGATTAGGAGTGGGGTATTTGAGAATTAATAATGAAGGTGACCTATGGCCCCATCAGTAGTTAGGTTACAACGAATTCAAACGCCACCAAAAAGAAAAAATGCTGAACCTCAAAATTTTTACAAAATAACATCATATATGTTTTATTGATTAAAAACATACACTGAAAATGAATATACAATGATCCATGACTGGAAATAATGATACAAACAGCAAGAGTAAGGAGGCTGCTCTCTGTGGACTACTGCTGAAAATACCAATAAATATAAAGTGCGAAATACATAGCAGCATAACGGTACATATACAAATATAGGATATAACAGGAGAATGCTCAATAGATAACTAAAAAGTACTGCATGGTGATATACATAAATAACCCAAGAGCATCCTGTGTACTGGCGATAGTAATGGCGTCCACTGGCTGCCCCCTATATTGGTATGCACTAGGAATTCAAGTCAAATGAGTTGATACAGGGTATACAGGAACAAGTTACTCTCAGATCAGACAGAACATCAAAAAGAAAAGCTAGACAGAAAGATCAGACTTTGTCTTCCACTTCCAGAACCCTTCTGGTTTGCCTTTATTGTGACATTGGCGAGGGTGAACGGTTTGCATGTTGTCCTATTGAGGGGGGATTGCTACGTGGTTGTTCCCATAATGTAAAGAGACAACAAATTGGAGACAACTTAATGTATGCAGTAATGATAGGCAAGGACTTCACAAAGTTTTGAGGTCATAAACTCAAAGTTCTCTCGTAATTATCTAAAATGCACAGGGGTAATTTAGGATATGTTCACACATGGTGACGTTTCATTGCATTACTGCACTCATGGACAACTGGACATCAATTAAATGATTAGTTATATTATGAAAACTCATTAACAGAACTAAATTACAATTAATTGCTTTGTCCAAATGTAATCTCATTATCCCCCTTCCCTACTTTCTTTTTACCATTTTTTCCTCTATGTACCCCTTTGTGAACCTTCATTTTATTATACTCATACAAACCATTAGAACTACAGTAGGTAAAATGCATGTAGTTATCCTTTATTAACCTCTATGACAGATAGAAAACTGTAGATGCAATTGAAATATTGATCTGTTATTCACCCCGATAGCAGACAGCAAACTCAGATATATGGGAGATCTCCTAGTAACCAATCCAAACAGATCCTTCTCTAATGATAAGAGGAATATTCAGGCCACTCTGGAAATTTCTAACAGTATTGAAGGTTTTAAGGAATTTTTCCTTGATATCTATCATTGATGTCTTCCTGTATTTGTATCTAAAACCCATGCTCTGCATTCGTTATGTTTCAATAGAACATTTACATTGGCCAATAAGTTAACCACATTGAGAACACATGTATCAGGAAAGCCTACGGGAAAATACAGTTAGCCCATGGGGTGCTAAGGCACAGAGTCCACTCCGGGTCTAGGTTCAGGGAAATCACCATCCCGCTAGGCCTTCAAGTCGTGGCAGAGTCCAAACTGTCTCAGCATCACAGGGGAGCCCTTTCTAATGGAGACAATGTCCTCCGCCCGTTTCCATAACATTGAGGGGCCACTCAAAGGAAAGGGACAGTCGAGCCGAAGCTGCAGACGGTTGTTTCCATCCTGTATTTTCTTTTTTTTTTCTAAAATAATGTTAATTCATAAGCTGTTTTGTGTATCAGCTATGGCATCTACAAGGTAATTACAAGAAGAAACTATGAAGACCTATGGTGCAGAAAATTAGTAGAGAATGCTTTTATGCAGGAGTGAATATTTGTTGGATGTGGTAATAGTGCATATATGGCACATCATTACAGATCCTAGGAGCGGGAGTCTCAGTGACCTTTAAAGTTAGAGGATAGCAAATTTTAGAGGACAGTAAAAACAGCAGCAATCTGTTTGTCCCACAGGGCCTTGAATCTACTTTCGGATCGCAGTGGAAGCAGCACCAGTAGCAAAAATTAACAGTACATTGTGTGGACTATATATGCATTTAAATACACACTCTCATAGTCAGTGCTCATAGTCAAATCCATCTAATTGCAGAATGAAGCAAGTGAGGGACAAGCCCTTACAGCAAAGGACGACTATCTTGCTGACCAGAGGAATGAATGAGTTTCAAGCATAGGAGGAGACAATGAGGTCATTAGCCCATACCTAATCACAAAGCTGGGACTCTCAAGCATTTTGAAAATGGTAACTTCACCAACAGCTATTTGGTACTCTGTAAGGCTAGCCATAGACATATCGAGCAGCAGGGTAGATTCTGTAGAGGAGAAGAATGAGCTGCCTAAGACAAAGGATCATGAACAGGTCTAGTGTCACATGTGCCAGTGGGGGTGTAGATAGCTCTGTCCTGACAATAAAGTTTCTGCAAATATTGTAGAATTATCAGGACCAAAAAAATATAGTGTATAGTGATAGTGTAATGGACAGCGAGTGTGGACTCGCTGTGCTACTCAACCGGTTTGGCTTTGGGCCACACCAGGGAGCGGAGTCTAAGTGCCCTCTAGGTCTTCACCCTTTATCCTGCTCCAGGATGCGGAAGCTGGACTTCTGCGGCTAGAGGACACCAGGTCGCTCCACAAGTGTGGTCCCGGTGTGAGCAGCAACTGGCCCCCAAGGACCAGAAGGAGTCGGTGCAAGGCTCCGGGGAACAGGCTACATATGCCTAGACAGCAAGCCGGACTGTCAGCAGGAGGAGTGAATGCAGTATCAGGGATGGGAGGGGTATTGTAGTCAGATAAGCAGAGGATCAGGGTAGGCGGATTCATTGCAGGTCACACAATCGAAATGGCAAACAGCAGAGGCAAAAAGGCCTACAATCTAAACTGGTTAAAAATTTGATTTGAGAATAAAGAAGTATCCCCTGGTTCTCACTTGGCCATTTTTTGAAGCTACTGGACAGTTAAGGAAGTGTAACATTTCATATGTCAACATTGCTAAGTCATATATGCTTCAATGTATATAGGATTATTGAGGTGGATTAGGAGTGGGGTATTTGAGAATTAATAATGAAGGTGACCTATGGCCCCATCAGTAGTTAGGTTACAACGAATTCAAACGCCACCAAAAAGAAAAAATGCTGAACCTCAAAATTTTTACAAAATAACATCATATATGTTTTATTGATTAAAAACATACACTGAAAATGAATATACAATGATCCATGACTGGAAATAATGATACAAACAGCAAGAGTAAGGAGGCTGCTCTCTGTGGACTACTGCTGAAAATACCAATAAATATAAAGTGCGAAATACATAGCAGCATAACGGTACATATACAAATATAGGATATAACAGGAGAATGCTCAATAGATAACTAAAAAGTACTGCATGGTGATATACATAAATAACCCAAGAGCATCCTGTGTACTGGCGATAGTAATGGCGTCCACTGGCTGCCCCCTATATTGGTATGCACTAGGAATTCAAGTCAAATGAGTTGATACAGGGTATACAGGAACAAGTTACTCTCAGATCAGACAGAACATCAAAAAGAAAAGCTAGACAGAAAGATCAGACTTTGTCTTCCACTTCCAGAACCCTTCTGGTTTGCCTTTATTGTGACATTGGCGAGGGTGAACGGTTTGCATGTTGTCCTATTGAGGGGGGATTGCTACGTGGTTGTTCCCATAATGTAAAGAGACAACAAATTGGAGACAACTTAATGTATGCAGTAATGATAGGCAAGGACTTCACAAAGTTTTGAGGTCATAAACTCAAAGTTCTCTCGTAATTATCTAAAATGCACAGGGGTAATTTAGGATATGTTCACACATGGTGACGTTTCATTGCATTACTGCACTCATGGACAACTGGACATCAATTAAATGATTAGTTATATTATGAAAACTCATTAACAGAACTAAATTACAATTAATTGCTTTGTCCAAATGTAATCTCATTATCCCCCTTCCCTACTTTCTTTTTACCATTTTTTCCTCTATGTACCCCTTTGTGAACCTTCATTTTATTATACTCATACAAACCATTAGAACTACAGTAGGTAAAATGCATGTAGTTATCCTTTATTAACCTCTATGACAGATAGAAAACTGTAGATGCAATTGAAATATTGATCTGTTATTCACCCCGATAGCAGACAGCAAACTCAGATATATGGGAGATCTCCTAGTAACCAATCCAAACAGATCCTTCTCTAATGATAAGAGGAATATTCAGGCCACTCTGGAAATTTCTAACAGTATTGAAGGTTTTAAGGAATTTTTCCTTGATATCTATCATTGATGTCTTCCTGTATTTGTATCTAAAACCCATGCTCTGCATTCGTTATGTTTCAATAGAACATTTACATTGGCCAATAAGTTAACCACATTGAGAACACATGTATCAGGAAAGCCTACGGGAAAATACAGTTAGCCCATGGGGTGCTAAGGCACAGAGTCCACTCCGGGTCTAGGTTCAGGGAAATCACCATCCCGCTAGGCCTTCAAGTCGTGGCAGAGTCCAAACTGTCTCAGCATCACAGGGGAGCCCTTTCTAATGGAGACAATGTCCTCCGCCCGTTTCCATAACATTGAGGGGCCACTCAAAGGAAAGGGACAGTCGAGCCGAAGCTGCAGACGGTTGTTTCCATCCTGTATTTTCTTTTTTTTTTCTAAAATAATGTTAATTCATAAGCTGTTTTGTGTATCAGCTATGGCATCTACAAGGTAATTACAAGAAGAAACTATGAAGACCTATGGTGCAGAAAATTAGTAGAGAATGCTTTTATGCAGGAGTGAATATTTGTTGGATGTGGTAATAGTGCATATATGGCACATCATTACAGATCCTAGGAGCGGGAGTCTCAGTGACCTTTAAAGTTAGAGGATAGCAAATTTTAGAGGACAGTAAAAACAGCAGCAATCTGTTTGTCCCACAGGGCCTTGAATCTACTTTCGGATCGCAGTGGAAGCAGCACCAGTAGCAAAAATTAACAGTACATTGTGTGGACTATATATGCATTTAAATACACACTCTCATAGTCAGTGCTCATAGTCAAATCCATCTAATTGCAGAATGAAGCAAGTGAGGGACAAGCCCTTACAGCAAAGGACGACTATCTTGCTGACCAGAGGAATGAATGAGTTTCAAGCATAGGAGGAGACAATGAGGTCATTAGCCCATACCTAATCACAAAGCTGGGACTCTCAAGCATTTTGAAAATGGTAACTTCACCAACAGCTATTTGGTACTCTGTAAGGCTAGCCATAGACATATCGAGCAGCAGGGTAGATTCTGTAGAGGAGAAGAATGAGCTGCCTAAGACAAAGGATCATGAACAGGTCTAGTGTCACATGTGCCAGTGGGGGTGTAGATAGCTCTGTCCTGACAATAAAGTTTCTGCAAATATTGTAGAATTATCAGGACCAAAAAAATATAGTGTATAGTGATAGTGTAATGGACAGCGAGTGTGGACTCGCTGTGCTACTCAACCGGTTTGGCTTTGGGCCACACCAGGGAGCGGAGTCTAAGTGCCCTCTAGGTCTTCACCCTTTATCCTGCTCCAGGATGCGGAAGCTGGACTTCTGCGGCTAGAGGACACCAGGTCGCTCCACAAGTGTGGTCCCGGTGTGAGCAGCAACTGGCCCCCAAGGACCAGAAGGAGTCGGTGCAAGGCTCCGGGGAACAGGCTACATATGCCTAGACAGCAAGCCGGACTGTCAGCAGGAGGAGTGAATGCAGTATCAGGGATGGGAGGGGTATTGTAGTCAGATAAGCAGAGGATCAGGGTAGGCGGATTCATTGCAGGTCACACAATCGAAATGGCAAACAGCAGAGGCAAAAAGGCCTACAATCTAAACTGGTTAAAAATTTGATTTGAGAATAAAGAAGTATCCCCTGGTTCTCACTTGGCCATTTTTTGAAGCTACTGGACAGTTAAGGAAGTGTAACATTTCATATGTCAACATTGCTAAGTCATATATGCTTCAATGTATATAGGATTATTGAGGTGGATTAGGAGTGGGGTATTTGAGAATTAATAATGAAGGTGACCTATGGCCCCATCAGTAGTTAGGTTACAACGAATTCAAACGCCACCAAAAAGAAAAAATGCTGAACCTCAAAATTTTTACAAAATAACATCATATATGTTTTATTGATTAAAAACATACACTGAAAATGAATATACAATGATCCATGACTGGAAATAATGATACAAACAGCAAGAGTAAGGAGGCTGCTCTCTGTGGACTACTGCTGAAAATACCAATAAATATAAAGTGCGAAATACATAGCAGCATAACGGTACATATACAAATATAGGATATAACAGGAGAATGCTCAATAGATAACTAAAAAGTACTGCATGGTGATATACATAAATAACCCAAGAGCATCCTGTGTACTGGCGATAGTAATGGCGTCCACTGGCTGCCCCCTATATTGGTATGCACTAGGAATTCAAGTCAAATGAGTTGATACAGGGTATACAGGAACAAGTTACTCTCAGATCAGACAGAACATCAAAAAGAAAAGCTAGACAGAAAGATCAGACTTTGTCTTCCACTTCCAGAACCCTTCTGGTTTGCCTTTATTGTGACATTGGCGAGGGTGAACGGTTTGCATGTTGTCCTATTGAGGGGGGATTGCTACGTGGTTGTTCCCATAATGTAAAGAGACAACAAATTGGAGACAACTTAATGTATGCAGTAATGATAGGCAAGGACTTCACAAAGTTTTGAGGTCATAAACTCAAAGTTCTCTCGTAATTATCTAAAATGCACAGGGGTAATTTAGGATATGTTCACACATGGTGACGTTTCATTGCATTACTGCACTCATGGACAACTGGACATCAATTAAATGATTAGTTATATTATGAAAACTCATTAACAGAACTAAATTACAATTAATTGCTTTGTCCAAATGTAATCTCATTATCCCCCTTCCCTACTTTCTTTTTACCATTTTTTCCTCTATGTACCCCTTTGTGAACCTTCATTTTATTATACTCATACAAACCATTAGAACTACAGTAGGTAAAATGCATGTAGTTATCCTTTATTAACCTCTATGACAGATAGAAAACTGTAGATGCAATTGAAATATTGATCTGTTATTCACCCCGATAGCAGACAGCAAACTCAGATATATGGGAGATCTCCTAGTAACCAATCCAAACAGATCCTTCTCTAATGATAAGAGGAATATTCAGGCCACTCTGGAAATTTCTAACAGTATTGAAGGTTTTAAGGAATTTTTCCTTGATATCTATCATTGATGTCTTCCTGTATTTGTATCTAAAACCCATGCTCTGCATTCGTTATGTTTCAATAGAACATTTACATTGGCCAATAAGTTAACCACATTGAGAACACATGTATCAGGAAAGCCTACGGGAAAATACAGTTAGCCCATGGGGTGCTAAGGCACAGAGTCCACTCCGGGTCTAGGTTCAGGGAAATCACCATCCCGCTAGGCCTTCAAGTCGTGGCAGAGTCCAAACTGTCTCAGCATCACAGGGGAGCCCTTTCTAATGGAGACAATGTCCTCCGCCCGTTTCCATAACATTGAGGGGCCACTCAAAGGAAAGGGACAGTCGAGCCGAAGCTGCAGACGGTTGTTTCCATCCTGTATTTTCTTTTTTTTTTCTAAAATAATGTTAATTCATAAGCTGTTTTGTGTATCAGCTATGGCATCTACAAGGTAATTACAAGAAGAAACTATGAAGACCTATGGTGCAGAAAATTAGTAGAGAATGCTTTTATGCAGGAGTGAATATTTGTTGGATGTGGTAATAGTGCATATATGGCACATCATTACAGATCCTAGGAGCGGGAGTCTCAGTGACCTTTAAAGTTAGAGGATAGCAAATTTTAGAGGACAGTAAAAACAGCAGCAATCTGTTTGTCCCACAGGGCCTTGAATCTACTTTCGGATCGCAGTGGAAGCAGCACCAGTAGCAAAAATTAACAGTACATTGTGTGGACTATATATGCATTTAAATACACACTCTCATAGTCAGTGCTCATAGTCAAATCCATCTAATTGCAGAATGAAGCAAGTGAGGGACAAGCCCTTACAGCAAAGGACGACTATCTTGCTGACCAGAGGAATGAATGAGTTTCAAGCATAGGAGGAGACAATGAGGTCATTAGCCCATACCTAATCACAAAGCTGGGACTCTCAAGCATTTTGAAAATGGTAACTTCACCAACAGCTATTTGGTACTCTGTAAGGCTAGCCATAGACATATCGAGCAGCAGGGTAGATTCTGTAGAGGAGAAGAATGAGCTGCCTAAGACAAAGGATCATGAACAGGTCTAGTGTCACATGTGCCAGTGGGGGTGTAGATAGCTCTGTCCTGACAATAAAGTTTCTGCAAATATTGTAGAATTATCAGGACCAAAAAAATATAGTGTATAGTGATAGTGTAATGGACAGCGAGTGTGGACTCGCTGTGCTACTCAACCGGTTTGGCTTTGGGCCACACCAGGGAGCGGAGTCTAAGTGCCCTCTAGGTCTTCACCCTTTATCCTGCTCCAGGATGCGGAAGCTGGACTTCTGCGGCTAGAGGACACCAGGTCGCTCCACAAGTGTGGTCCCGGTGTGAGCAGCAACTGGCCCCCAAGGACCAGAAGGAGTCGGTGCAAGGCTCCGGGGAACAGGCTACATATGCCTAGACAGCAAGCCGGACTGTCAGCAGGAGGAGTGAATGCAGTATCAGGGATGGGAGGGGTATTGTAGTCAGATAAGCAGAGGATCAGGGTAGGCGGATTCATTGCAGGTCACACAATCGAAATGGCAAACAGCAGAGGCAAAAAGGCCTACAATCTAAACTGGTTAAAAATTTGATTTGAGAATAAAGAAGTATCCCCTGGTTCTCACTTGGCCATTTTTTGAAGCTACTGGACAGTTAAGGAAGTGTAACATTTCATATGTCAACATTGCTAAGTCATATATGCTTCAATGTATATAGGATTATTGAGGTGGATTAGGAGTGGGGTATTTGAGAATTAATAATGAAGGTGACCTATGGCCCCATCAGTAGTTAGGTTACAACGAATTCAAACGCCACCAAAAAGAAAAAATGCTGAACCTCAAAATTTTTACAAAATAACATCATATATGTTTTATTGATTAAAAACATACACTGAAAATGAATATACAATGATCCATGACTGGAAATAATGATACAAACAGCAAGAGTAAGGAGGCTGCTCTCTGTGGACTACTGCTGAAAATACCAATAAATATAAAGTGCGAAATACATAGCAGCATAACGGTACATATACAAATATAGGATATAACAGGAGAATGCTCAATAGATAACTAAAAAGTACTGCATGGTGATATACATAAATAACCCAAGAGCATCCTGTGTACTGGCGATAGTAATGGCGTCCACTGGCTGCCCCCTATATTGGTATGCACTAGGAATTCAAGTCAAATGAGTTGATACAGGGTATACAGGAACAAGTTACTCTCAGATCAGACAGAACATCAAAAAGAAAAGCTAGACAGAAAGATCAGACTTTGTCTTCCACTTCCAGAACCCTTCTGGTTTGCCTTTATTGTGACATTGGCGAGGGTGAACGGTTTGCATGTTGTCCTATTGAGGGGGGATTGCTACGTGGTTGTTCCCATAATGTAAAGAGACAACAAATTGGAGACAACTTAATGTATGCAGTAATGATAGGCAAGGACTTCACAAAGTTTTGAGGTCATAAACTCAAAGTTCTCTCGTAATTATCTAAAATGCACAGGGGTAATTTAGGATATGTTCACACATGGTGACGTTTCATTGCATTACTGCACTCATGGACAACTGGACATCAATTAAATGATTAGTTATATTATGAAAACTCATTAACAGAACTAAATTACAATTAATTGCTTTGTCCAAATGTAATCTCATTATCCCCCTTCCCTACTTTCTTTTTACCATTTTTTCCTCTATGTACCCCTTTGTGAACCTTCATTTTATTATACTCATACAAACCATTAGAACTACAGTAGGTAAAATGCATGTAGTTATCCTTTATTAACCTCTATGACAGATAGAAAACTGTAGATGCAATTGAAATATTGATCTGTTATTCACCCCGATAGCAGACAGCAAACTCAGATATATGGGAGATCTCCTAGTAACCAATCCAAACAGATCCTTCTCTAATGATAAGAGGAATATTCAGGCCACTCTGGAAATTTCTAACAGTATTGAAGGTTTTAAGGAATTTTTCCTTGATATCTATCATTGATGTCTTCCTGTATTTGTATCTAAAACCCATGCTCTGCATTCGTTATGTTTCAATAGAACATTTACATTGGCCAATAAGTTAACCACATTGAGAACACATGTATCAGGAAAGCCTACGGGAAAATACAGTTAGCCCATGGGGTGCTAAGGCACAGAGTCCACTCCGGGTCTAGGTTCAGGGAAATCACCATCCCGCTAGGCCTTCAAGTCGTGGCAGAGTCCAAACTGTCTCAGCATCACAGGGGAGCCCTTTCTAATGGAGACAATGTCCTCCGCCCGTTTCCATAACATTGAGGGGCCACTCAAAGGAAAGGGACAGTCGAGCCGAAGCTGCAGACGGTTGTTTCCATCCTGTATTTTCTTTTTTTTTTCTAAAATAATGTTAATTCATAAGCTGTTTTGTGTATCAGCTATGGCATCTACAAGGTAATTACAAGAAGAAACTATGAAGACCTATGGTGCAGAAAATTAGTAGAGAATGCTTTTATGCAGGAGTGAATATTTGTTGGATGTGGTAATAGTGCATATATGGCACATCATTACAGATCCTAGGAGCGGGAGTCTCAGTGACCTTTAAAGTTAGAGGATAGCAAATTTTAGAGGACAGTAAAAACAGCAGCAATCTGTTTGTCCCACAGGGCCTTGAATCTACTTTCGGATCGCAGTGGAAGCAGCACCAGTAGCAAAAATTAACAGTACATTGTGTGGACTATATATGCATTTAAATACACACTCTCATAGTCAGTGCTCATAGTCAAATCCATCTAATTGCAGAATGAAGCAAGTGAGGGACAAGCCCTTACAGCAAAGGACGACTATCTTGCTGACCAGAGGAATGAATGAGTTTCAAGCATAGGAGGAGACAATGAGGTCATTAGCCCATACCTAATCACAAAGCTGGGACTCTCAAGCATTTTGAAAATGGTAACTTCACCAACAGCTATTTGGTACTCTGTAAGGCTAGCCATAGACATATCGAGCAGCAGGGTAGATTCTGTAGAGGAGAAGAATGAGCTGCCTAAGACAAAGGATCATGAACAGGTCTAGTGTCACATGTGCCAGTGGGGGTGTAGATAGCTCTGTCCTGACAATAAAGTTTCTGCAAATATTGTAGAATTATCAGGACCAAAAAAATATAGTGTATAGTGATAGTGTAATGGACAGCGAGTGTGGACTCGCTGTGCTACTCAACCGGTTTGGCTTTGGGCCACACCAGGGAGCGGAGTCTAAGTGCCCTCTAGGTCTTCACCCTTTATCCTGCTCCAGGATGCGGAAGCTGGACTTCTGCGGCTAGAGGACACCAGGTCGCTCCACAAGTGTGGTCCCGGTGTGAGCAGCAACTGGCCCCCAAGGACCAGAAGGAGTCGGTGCAAGGCTCCGGGGAACAGGCTACATATGCCTAGACAGCAAGCCGGACTGTCAGCAGGAGGAGTGAATGCAGTATCAGGGATGGGAGGGGTATTGTAGTCAGATAAGCAGAGGATCAGGGTAGGCGGATTCATTGCAGGTCACACAATCGAAATGGCAAACAGCAGAGGCAAAAAGGCCTACAATCTAAACTGGTTAAAAATTTGATTTGAGAATAAAGAAGTATCCCCTGGTTCTCACTTGGCCATTTTTTGAAGCTACTGGACAGTTAAGGAAGTGTAACATTTCATATGTCAACATTGCTAAGTCATATATGCTTCAATGTATATAGGATTATTGAGGTGGATTAGGAGTGGGGTATTTGAGAATTAATAATGAAGGTGACCTATGGCCCCATCAGTAGTTAGGTTACAACGAATTCAAACGCCACCAAAAGAAAAAATGCTGAACCTCAAAATTTTTACAAAATAACATCATATATGTTTTATTGATTAAAAACATACACTGAAAATGAATATACAATGATCCATGACTGGAAATAATGATACAAACAGCAAGAGTAAGGAGGCTGCTCTCTGTGGACTACTGCTGAAAATACCAATAAATATAAAGTGCGAAATACATAGCAGCATAACGGTACATATACAAATATAGGATATAACAGGAGAATGCTCAATAGATAACTAAAAAGTACTGCATGGTGATATACATAAATAACCCAAGAGCATCCTGTGTACTGGCGATAGTAATGGCGTCCACTGGCTGCCCCCTATATTGGTATGCACTAGGAATTCAAGTCAAATGAGTTGATACAGGGTATACAGGAACAAGTTACTCTCAGATCAGACAGAACATCAAAAAGAAAAGCTAGACAGAAAGATCAGACTTTGTCTTCCACTTCCAGAACCCTTCTGGTTTGCCTTTATTGTGACATTGGCGAGGGTGAACGGTTTGCATGTTGTCCTATTGAGGGGGGATTGCTACGTGGTTGTTCCCATAATGTAAAGAGACAACAAATTGGAGACAACTTAATGTATGCAGTAATGATAGGCAAGGACTTCACAAAGTTTTGAGGTCATAAACTCAAAGTTCTCTCGTAATTATCT
Organism: Dendropsophus ebraccatus; assembly: GCF_027789765.1. Classification (NCBI taxonomy): domain Eukaryota; kingdom Metazoa; phylum Chordata; class Amphibia; order Anura; family Hylidae; genus Dendropsophus; species Dendropsophus ebraccatus. Next base: position 5,614 of record NW_027210218.1, on the reverse strand, counting down.
AAAATGCACAGGGGTAATTTAGGATATGTTCACACATGGTGACGTTTCATTGCATTACTGCACTCATGGACAACTGGACATCAATTAAATGATTAGTTATATTATGAAAACTCATTAACAGAACTAAATTACAATTAATTGCTTTGTCCAAATGTAATCTCATTATCCCCCTTCCCTACTTTCTTTTTACCATTTTTTCCTCTATGTACCCCTTTGTGAACCTTCATTTTATTATACTCATACAAACCATTAGAACTACAGTAGGTAAAATGCATGTAGTTATCCTTTATTAACCTCTATGACAGATAGAAAACTGTAGATGCAATTGAAATATTGATCTGTTATTCACCCCGATAGCAGACAGCAAACTCAGATATATGGGAGATCTCCTAGTAACCAATCCAAACAGATCCTTCTCTAATGATAAGAGGAATATTCAGGCCACTCTGGAAATTTCTAACAGTATTGAAGGTTTTAAGGAATTTTTCCTTGATATCTATCATTGATGTCTTCCTGTATTTGTATCTAAAACCCATGCTCTGCATTCGTTATGTTTCAATAGAACATTTACATTGGCCAATAAGTTAACCACATTGAGAACACATGTATCAGGAAAGCCTACGGGAAAATACAGTTAGCCCATGGGGTGCTAAGGCACAGAGTCCACTCCGGGTCTAGGTTCAGGGAAATCACCATCCCGCTAGGCCTTCAAGTCGTGGCAGAGTCCAAACTGTCTCAGCATCACAGGGGAGCCCTTTCTAATGGAGACAATGTCCTCCGCCCGTTTCCATAACATTGAGGGGCCACTCAAAGGAAAGGGACAGTCGAGCCGAAGCTGCAGACGGTTTTTTCCATCCTGTATTTTCTTTTTTTTTTCTAAAATAATGTTAATTCATAAGCTGTTTTGTGTATCAGCTATGGCATCTACAAGGTAATTACAAGAAGAAACTATGAAGACCTATGGTGCAGAAAATTAGTAGAGAATGCTTTTATGCAGGAGTGAATATTTGTTGGATGTGGTAATAGTGCATATATGGCACATCATTACAGATCCTAGGAGCGGGAGTCTCAGTGACCTTTAAAGTTAGAGGATAGCAAATTTTAGAGGACAGTAAAAACAGCAGCAATCTGTTTGTCCCACAGGGCCTTGAATCTACTTTCGGATCGCAGTGGAAGCAGCACCAGTAGCAAAAATTAACAGTACATTGTGTGGACTATATATGCATTTAAATACACACTCTCATAGTCAGTGCTCATAGTCAAATCCATCTAATTGCAGAATGAAGCAAGTGAGGGACAAGCCCTTACAGCAAAGGACGACTATCTTGCTGACCAGAGGAATGAATGAGTTTCAAGCATAGGAGGAGACAATGAGGTCATTAGCCCATACCTAATCACAAAGCTGGGACTCTCAAGCATTTTGAAAATGGTAACTTCACCAACAGCTATTTGGTACTCTGTAAGGCTAGCCATAGACATATCGAGCAGCAGGGTAGATTCTGTAGAGGAGAAGAATGAGCTGCCTAAGACAAAGGATCATGAACAGGTCTAGTGTCACATGTGCCAGTGGGGGTGTAGATAGCTCTGTCCTGACAATAAAGTTTCTGCAAATATTGTAGAATTATCAGGACCAAAAAAATATAGTGTATAGTGATAGTGTAATGGACAGCGAGTGTGGACTCGCTGTGCTACTCAACCGGTTTGGCTTTGGGCCACACCAGGGAGCGGAGTCTAAGTGCCCTCTAGGTCTTCACCCTTTATCCCTGCTCCAGGATGCGGAAGCTGGACTTCTGCGGCTAGAGGACACCAGGTCGCTCCACAAGTGTGGTCCCGGTGTGAGCAGCAACTGGCCCCCAAGGACCAGAAGGAGTCGGTGCAAGGCTCCGGGGAACAGGCTACATATGCCTAGACAGCAAGCCGGACTGTCAGCAGGAGGAGTGAATGCAGTATCAGGGATGGGAGGGGTATTGTAGTCAGATAAGCAGAGGATCAGGGTAGGCGGATTCATTGCAGGTCACACAATCGAAATGGCAAACAGCAGAGGCAAAAAGGCCTACAATCTAAACTGGTTAAAAATTTGATTTGAGAATAAAGAAGTATCCCCTGGTTCTCACTTGGCCATTTTTTGAAGCTACTGGACAGTTAAGGAAGTGTAACATTTCATATGTCAACATTGCTAAGTCATATATGCTTCAATGTATATAGGATTATTGAGGTGGATTAGGAGTGGGGTATTTGAGAATTAATAATGAAGGTGACCTATGGCCCCATCAGTAGTTAGGTTACAACGAATTCAAACGCCACCAAAAAGAAAAAATGCTGAACCTCAAAATTTTTACAAAATAACATCATATATGTTTTATTGATTAAAAACATACACTGAAAATGAATATACAATGATCCATGACTGGAAATAATGATACAAACAGCAAGAGTAAGGAGGCTGCTCTCTGTGGACTACTGCTGAAAATACCAATAAATATAAAGTGCGAAATACATAGCAGCATAACGGTACATATACAAATATAGGATATAACAGGAGAATGCTCAATAGATAACTAAAAAGTACTGCATGGTGATATACATAAATAACCCAAGAGCATCCTGTGTACTGGCGATAGTAATGGCGTCCACTGGCTGCCCCCTATATTGGTATGCACTAGGAATTCAAGTCAAATGAGTTGATACAGGGTATACAGGAACAAGTTACTCTCAGATCAGACAGAACATCAAAAAGAAAAGCTAGACAGAAAGATCAGACTTTGTCTTCCACTTCCAGAACCCTTCTGGTTTGCCTTTATTGTGACATTGGCGAGGGTGAACGGTTTGCATGTTGTCCTATTGAGGGGGGATTGCTACGTGGTTGTTCCCATAATGTAAAGAGACAACAAATTGGAGACAACTTAATGTATGCAGTAATGATAGGCAAGGACTTCACAAAGTTTTGAGGTCATAAACTCAAAGTTCTCTCGTAATTATCTAAAATGCACAGGGGTAATTTAGGATATGTTCACACATGGTGACGTTTCATTGCATTACTGCACTCATGGACAACTGGACATCAATTAAATGATTAGTTATATTATGAAAACTCATTAACAGAACTAAATTACAATTAATTGCTTTGTCCAAATGTAATCTCATTATCCCCCTTCCCTACTTTCTTTTTACCATTTTTTCCTCTATGTACCCCTTTGTGAACCTTCATTTTATTATACTCATACAAACCATTAGAACTACAGTAGGTAAAATGCATGTAGTTATCCTTTATTAACCTCTATGACAGATAGAAAACTGTAGATGCAATTGAAATATTGAACTGTTATTCACCCCGATAGCAGACAGCAAACTCAGATATATGGGAGATCTCCTAGTAACCAATCCAAACAGATCCTTCTCTAATGATAAGAGGAATATTCAGGCCACTCTGGAAATTTCTAACAGTATTGAAGGTTTTAAGGAATTTTTCCTTGATATCTATCATTGATGTCTTCCTGTATTTGTATCTAAAACCCATGCTCTGCATTCGTTATGTTTCAATAGAACATTTACATTGGCCAATAAGTTAACCACATTGAGAACACATGTATCAGGAAAGCCTACGGGAAAATACAGTTAGCCCATGGGGTGCTAAGGCACAGAGTCCACTCCGGGTCTAGGTTCAGGGAAATCACCATCCCGCTAGGCCTTCAAGTCGTGGCAGAGTCCAAACTGTCTCAGCATCACAGGGGAGCCCTTTGTAATGGAGACAATGTCCTCCGCCCGTTTCCATAACATTGAGGGGCCACTCAAAGGAAAGGGACAGTCGAGCCGAAGCTGCAGACGGTTGTTTCCATCCTGTATTTTCTTTTTTTTTTCTAAAATAATGTTAATTCATAAGCTGTTTTGTGTATCAGCTATGGCATCTACAAGGTAATTACAAGAAGAAACTATGAAGACCTATGGTGCAGAAAATTAGTAGAGAATGCTTTTATGCAGGAGTGAATATTTGTTGGATGTGGTAATAGTGCATATATGGCACATCATTACAGATCCTAGGAGCCTGAGTCTCAGTGACCTTTAAAGTTAGAGGATAGCAAATTTTAGAGGACAGTAAAAACAGCAGCAATCTGTTTGTCCCACAGGGCCTTGAATCTACTTTCGGATCGCAGTGGAAGCAGCACCAGTAGCAAAAATTAACAGTACATTGTGTGGACTATATATGCATTTAAATACACACTCTCATAGTCAGTGCTCATAGTCAAATCCATCTAATTGCAGAATGAAGCAAGTGAGGGACAAGCCCTTACAGCAAAGGACGACTATCTTGCTGACCAGAGGAATGAATGAGTTTCAAGCATAGGAGGAGACAATGAGGTCATTAGCCCATACCTAATCACAAAGCTGGGACTCTCAAGCATTTTGAAAATGGTAACTTCACCAACAGCTATTTGGTACTCTGTAAGGCTAGCCATAGACATATCGAGCAGCAGGGTAGATTCTGTAGAGGAGAAGAATGAGCTGCCTAAGACAAAGGATCATGAACAGGTCTAGTGTCACATGTGCCAGTGGGGGTGTAGATAGCTCTGTCCTGACAATAAAGTTTCTGCAAATATTGTAGAATTATCAGGACCAAAAAAATATAGTGTATAGTGATAGTGTAATGGACAGCGAGTGTGGACTCGCTGTGCTACTCAACCGGTTTGGCTTTGGGCCACACCAGGGAGCGGAGTCTAAGTGCCCTCTAGGTCTTCACCCTTTATCCTGCTCCAGGATGCGGAAGCTGGACTTCTGCGGCTAGAGGACACCAGGTCGCTCCACAAGTGTGGTCCCGGTGTGAGCAGCAACTGGCCCCCAAGGACCAGAAGGAGTCGGTGCAAGGCTCCGGGGAACAGGCTACATATGCCTAGACAGCAAGCCGGACTGTCAGCAGGAGGAGTGAATGCAGTATCAGGGATGGGAGGGGTATTGTAGTCAGATAAGCAGAGGATCAGGGTAGGCGGATTCATTGCAGGTCACACAATCGAAATGGCAAACAGCAGAGGCAAAAAGGCCTACAATCTAAACTGGTTAAAAATTTGATTTGAGAATAAAGAAGTATCCCCTGGTTCTCACTTGGCCATTTTTTGAAGCTACTGGACAGTTAAGGAAGTGTAACATTTCATATGTCAACATTGCTAAGTCATATATGCTTCAATGTATATAGGATTATTGAGGTGGATTAGGAGTGGGGTATTTGAGAATTAATAATGAAGGTGACCTATGGCCCCATCAGTAGTTAGGTTACAACGAATTCAAACGCCACCAAAAAGAAAAAATGCTGAACCTCAAAATTTTTACAAAATAACATCATATATGTTTTATTGATTAAAAACATACACTGAAAATGAATATACAATGATCCATGACTGGAAATAATGATACAAACAGCAAGAGTAAGGAGGCTGCTCTCTGTGGACTACTGCTGAAAATACCAATAAATATAAAGTGCGAAATACACAGCAGCATAACGGTACATATACAAATATAGGATATAACAGGAGAATGCTCAATAGATAACTAAAAAGTACTGCATGGTGATATACATAAATAACCCAAGAGCATCCTGTGTACTGGCGATAGTAATGGCGTCCAA
>NW_027210217.1:0-95226 GCF_027789765.1 Dendropsophus ebraccatus | reverse complement strand
GGAAAATAATTTCAATTGTGTGGAGCGCATATCAGGTGGGTTTTCTCTGCCGGCTTAAGAGATACACGTGAAACTAAAGCCGATCCTGGGTGCCTAGGGTGCCTGTCATCCAATCCGCACTGAATTTCATTTCTAGCACATAGCCAAAAAATCGCCCCATTGACTTACATTGGAGTGCAGAAAAGGTCATTTTTTCTCGGTCCCTTTAAGAGGTAGGAGTTAAACAAGCTTAGGTCTGCGGTGCCCAGGGGGGACCCCATCCAGCCCGCACTGAGTTTCATTCCTACCACCTTAGGAAAAAAAGTCATTATTTTGAGGCTTAGAAGTCATTTCTGCAATTCCCATAGAAAATCAACGGCGTCTCTATTCAATTGTGTGGAGCGCATATCAGGTGGGTTTTCTCTGCCGGCTTAAGAGATACACGTGAAACTAAAGCCGATCCTGGGTGCCTAGGGTGCCTGTCATCCAATCCGCACTGAATTTCATTTCTAGCACATAGCCAAAAAATCGCCCCATTGACTTACATTGGAGTGCAGAAAAGGTCATTTTTTCTCGGTCCCTTTAAGAGGTAGGAGTTAAACAAGCTTAGGTCTGCGGTGCCCAGGGGGGACCCCATCCAGCCCGCACTGAGTTTCATTCCTACCACCTTAGGAAAAAAAGTCATTATTTTGAGGCTTAGAAGTCATTTCTGCAATTCCCATAGAAAATCAACGGCGTCTCTATTCAATTGTGTGGAGCGCATATCAGGTGGGTTTTCTCTGCCGGCTTAAGAGATACACGTGAAACTAAAGCCGATCCTGGGTGCCTAGGGTGCCTGTCATCCAATCCGCACTGAATTTCATTTCTAGCACATAGCCAAAAAATCGCCCATTGACTTACATTGGAGTGCAGAAAAGGTCATTTTTTCTCGGTCCCTTTAAGAGGTAGGAGTTAAACAAGCTTAGGTCTGCGGTGCCCAGGGGGGACCCCATCCAGCCCGCACTGAGTTTCATTCCTACCACCTTAGGAAAAAAAGTCATTATTTTGAGGCTTAGAAGTCATTTCTGCAATTCCCATAGAAAATCAACGGCGTCTCTATTCAATTGTGTGGAGCGCATATCAGGTGGGTTTTCTCTGCCGGCTTAAGAGATACACGTGAAACTAAAGCCGATCCTGGGTGCCTAGGGTGCCTGTCATCCAATCCGCACTGAATTTCATTTCTAGCACATAGCCAAAAAATCGCCCCATTGACTTACATTGGAGTGCAGAAAAGGTCATTTTTTCTCGGTCCCTTTAAGAGGTAGGAGTTAAACAAGCTTAGGTCTGCGGTGCCCAGGGGGGACCCCATCCAGCCCGCACTGAGTTTCATTCCTACCACCTTAGGAAAAAAAGTCATTATTTTGAGGCTTAGAAGTCATTTCTGCAATTCCCATAGAAAATCAACGGCGTCTCTATTCAATTGTGTGGAGCGCATATCAGGTGGGTTTTCTCTGCCGGCTTAAGAGATACACGTGAAACTAAAGCCGATCCTGGGTGCCTAGGGTGCCTGTCATCCAATCCGCACTGAATTTCATTTCTAGCACATAGCCAAAAAATCGCCCCATTGACTTACATTGGAGTGCAGAAAAGGTCATTTTTTCTCGGTCCCTTTAAGAGGTAGGAGTTAAACAAGCTTAGGTCTGCGGTGCCCAGGGGGGACCCCATCCAGCCCGCACTGAGTTTCATTCCTACCACCTTAGGAAAAAAAGTCATTATTTTGAGGCTTAGAAGTCATTTCTGCAATTCCCATAGAAAATCAACGGCGTCTCTATTCAATTGTGTGGAGCGCATATCAGGTGGGTTTTCTCTGCCGGCTTAAGAGATACACGTGAAACTAAAGCCGATCCTGGGTGCCTAGGGTGCCTGTCATCCAATCCGCACTGAATTTCATTTCTAGCACATAGCCAAAAAATCGCCCCATTGACTTACATTGGAGTGCAGAAAAGGTCATTTTTTCTCGGTCCCTTTAAGAGGTAGGAGTTAAACAAGCTTAGGTCTGCGGTGCCCAGGGGGGACCCCATCCAGCCCGCACTGAGTTTCATTCCTACCACCTTAGGAAAAAAAGTCATTATTTTGAGGCTTAGAAGTCATTTCTGCAATTCCCATAGAAAATCAACGGCGTCTCTATTCAATTGTGTGGAGCGCATATCAGGTGGGTTTTCTCTGCCGGCTTAAGAGATACACGTGAAACTAAAGCCGATCCTGGGTGCCTAGGGTGCCTGTCATCCAATCCGCACTGAATTTCATTTCTAGCACATAGCCAAAAAATCGCCCCATTGACTTACATTGGAGTGCAGAAAAGGTCATTTTTTCTCGGTCCCTTTAAGAGGTAGGAGTTAAACAAGCTTAGGTCTGCGGTGCCCAGGGGGGACCCCATCCAGCCCGCACTGAGTTTCATTCCTACCACCTTAGGAAAAAAAGTCATTATTTTGAGGCTTAGAAGTCATTTCTGCAATTCCCATAGAAAATCAACGGCGTCTCTATTCAATTGTGTGGAGCGCATATCAGGTGGGTTTTCTCTGCCGGCTTAAGAGATACACGTGAAACTAAAGCCGATCCTGGGTGCCTAGGGTGCCTGTCATCCAATCCGCACTGAATTTCATTTCTAGCACATAGCCAAAAAATCGCCCCATTGACTTACATTGGAGTGCAGAAAAGGTCATTTTTTCTCGGTCCCTTTAAGAGGTAGGAGTTAAACAAGCTTAGGTCTGCGGTGCCCAGGGGGGACCCCATCCAGCCCGCACTGAGTTTCATTCCTACCACCTTAGGAAAAAAAGTCATTATTTTGAGGCTTAGAAGTCATTTCTGCAATTCCCATAGAAAATCAACGGCGTCTCTATTCAATTGTGTGGAGCGCATATCAGGTGGGTTTTCTCTGCCGGCTTAAGAGATACACGTGAAACTAAAGCCGATCCTGGGTGCCTAGGGTGCCTGTCATCCAATCCGCACTGAATTTCATTTCTAGCACATAGCCAAAAAATCGCCCCATTGACTTACATTGGAGTGCAGAAAAGGTCATTTTTTCTCGGTCCCTTTAAGAGGTAGGAGTTAAACAAGCTTAGGTCTGCGGTGCCCAGGGGGGACCCCATCCAGCCCGCACTGAGTTTCATTCCTACCACCTTAGGAAAAAAAGTCATTATTTTGAGGCTTAGAAGTCATTTCTGCAATTCCCATAGAAAATCAACGGCGTCTCTATTCAATTGTGTGGAGCGCATATCAGGTGGGTTTTCTCTGCCGGCTTAAGAGATACACGTGAAACTAAAGCCGATCCTGGGTGCCTAGGGTGCCTGTCATCCAATCCGCACTGAATTTCATTTCTAGCACATAGCCAAAAAATCGCCCCATTGACTTACATTGGAGTGCAGAAAAGGTCATTTTTTCTCGGTCCCTTTAAGAGGTAGGAGTTAAACAAGCTTAGGTCTGCGGTGCCCAGGGGGGACCCCATCCAGCCCGCACTGAGTTTCATTCCTACCACCTTAGGAAAAAAAGTCATTATTTTGAGGCTTAGAAGTCATTTCTGCAATTCCCATAGAAAATCAACGGCGTCTCTATTCAATTGTGTGGAGCGCATATCAGGTGGGTTTTCTCTGCCGGCTTAAGAGATACACGTGAAACTAAAGCCGATCCTGGGTGCCTAGGGTGCCTGTCATCCAATCCGCACTGAATTTCATTTCTAGCACATAGCCAAAAAATCGCCCCATTGACTTACATTGGAGTGCAGAAAAGGTCATTTTTTCTCGGTCCCTTTAAGAGGTAGGAGTTAAACAAGCTTAGGTCTGCGGTGCCCAGGGGGGACCCCATCCAGCCCGCACTGAGTTTCATTCCTACCACCTTAGGAAAAAAAGTCATTATTTTGAGGCTTAGAAGTCATTTCTGCAATTCCCATAGAAAATCAACGGCGTCTCTATTCAATTGTGTGGAGCGCATATCAGGTGGGTTTTCTCTGCCGGCTTAAGAGATACACGTGAAACTAAAGCCGATCCTGGGTGCCTAGGGTGCCTGTCATCCAATCCGCACTGAATTTCATTTCTAGCACATAGCCAAAAAATCGCCCCATTGACTTACATTGGAGTGCAGAAAAGGTCATTTTTTCTCGGTCCCTTTAAGAGGTAGGAGTTAAACAAGCTTAGGTCTGCGGTGCCCAGGGGGGACCCCATCCAGCCCGCACTGAGTTTCATTCCTACCACCTTAGGAAAAAAAGTCATTATTTTGAGGCTTAGAAGTCATTTCTGCAATTCCCATAGAAAATCAACGGCGTCTCTATTCAATTGTGTGGAGCGCATATCAGGTGGGTTTTCTCTGCCGGCTTAAGAGATACACGTGAAACTAAAGCCGATCCTGGGTGCCTAGGGTGCCTGTCATCCAATCCGCACTGAATTTCATTTCTAGCACATAGCCAAAAAATCGCCCCATTGACTTACATTGGAGTGCAGAAAAGGTCATTTTTTCTCGGTCCCTTTAAGAGGTAGGAGTTAAACAAGCTTAGGTCTGCGGTGCCCAGGGGGGACCCCATCCAGCCCGCACTGAGTTTCATTCCTACCACCTTAGGAAAAAAAGTCATTATTTTGAGGCTTAGAAGTCATTTCTGCAATTCCCATAGAAAATCAACGGCGTCTCTATTCAATTGTGTGGAGCGCATATCAGGTGGGTTTTCTCTGCCGGCTTAAGAGATACACGTGAAACTAAAGCCGATCCTGGGTGCCTAGGGTGCCTGTCATCCAATCCGCACTGAATTTCATTTCTAGCACATAGCCAAAAAATCGCCCCATTGACTTACATTGGAGTGCAGAAAAGGTCATTTTTTCTCGGTCCCTTTAAGAGGTAGGAGTTAAACAAGCTTAGGTCTGCGGTGCCCAGGGGGGACCCCATCCAGCCCGCACTGAGTTTCATTCCTACCACCTTAGGAAAAAAAGTCATTATTTTGAGGCTTAGAAGTCATTTCTGCAATTCCCATAGAAAATCAACGGCGTCTCTATTCAATTGTGTGGAGCGCATATCAGGTGGGTTTTCTCTGCCGGCTTAAGAGATACACGTGAAACTAAAGCCGATCCTGGGTGCCTAGGGTGCCTGTCATCCAATCCGCACTGAATTTCATTTCTAGCACATAGCCAAAAAATCGCCCCATTGACTTACATTGGAGTGCAGAAAAGGTCATTTTTTCTCGGTCCCTTTAAGAGGTAGGAGTTAAACAAGCTTAGGTCTGCGGTGCCCAGGGGGGACCCCATCCAGCCCGCACTGAGTTTCATTCCTACCACCTTAGGAAAAAAAGTCATTATTTTGAGGCTTAGAAGTCATTTCTGCAATTCCCATAGAAAATCAACGGCGTCTCTATTCAATTGTGTGGAGCGCATATCAGGTGGGTTTTCTCTGCCGGCTTAAGAGATACACGTGAAACTAAAGCCGATCCTGGGTGCCTAGGGTGCCTGTCATCCAATCCGCACTGAATTTCATTTCTAGCACATAGCCAAAAAATCGCCCCATTGACTTACATTGGAGTGCAGAAAAGGTCATTTTTTCTCGGTCCCTTTAAGAGGTAGGAGTTAAACAAGCTTAGGTCTGCGGTGCCCAGGGGGGACCCCATCCAGCCCGCACTGAGTTTCATTCCTACCACCTTAGGAAAAAAAGTCATTATTTTGAGGCTTAGAAGTCATTTCTGCAATTCCCATAGAAAATCAACGGCGTCTCTATTCAATTGTGTGGAGCGCATATCAGGTGGGTTTTCTCTGCCGGCTTAAGAGATACACGTGAAACTAAAGCCGATCCTGGGTGCCTAGGGTGCCTGTCATCCAATCCGCACTGAATTTCATTTCTAGCACATAGCCAAAAAATCGCCCCATTGACTTACATTGGAGTGCAGAAAAGGTCATTTTTTCTCGGTCCCTTTAAGAGGTAGGAGTTAAACAAGCTTAGGTCTGCGGTGCCCAGGGGGGACCCCATCCAGCCCGCACTGAGTTTCATTCCTACCACCTTAGGAAAAAAAGTCATTATTTTGAGGCTTAGAAGTCATTTCTGCAATTCCCATAGAAAATCAACGGCGTCTCTATTCAATTGTGTGGAGCGCATATCAGGTGGGTTTTCTCTGCCGGCTTAAGAGATACACGTGAAACTAAAGCCGATCCTGGGTGCCTAGGGTGCCTGTCATCCAATCCGCACTGAATTTCATTTCTAGCACATAGCCAAAAAATCGCCCCATTGACTTACATTGGAGTGCAGAAAAGGTCATTTTTTCTCGGTCCCTTTAAGAGGTAGGAGTTAAACAAGCTTAGGTCTGCGGTGCCCAGGGGGGACCCCATCCAGCCCGCACTGAGTTTCATTCCTACCACCTTAGGAAAAAAAGTCATTATTTTGAGGCTTAGAAGTCATTTCTGCAATTCCCATAGAAAATCAACGGCGTCTCTATTCAATTGTGTGGAGCGCATATCAGGTGGGTTTTCTCTGCCGGCTTAAGAGATACACGTGAAACTAAAGCCGATCCTGGGTGCCTAGGGTGCCTGTCATCCAATCCGCACTGAATTTCATTTCTAGCACATAGCCAAAAAATCGCCCCATTGACTTACATTGGAGTGCAGAAAAGGTCATTTTTTCTCGGTCCCTTTAAGAGGTAGGAGTTAAACAAGCTTAGGTCTGCGGTGCCCAGGGGGGACCCCATCCAGCCCGCACTGAGTTTCATTCCTACCACCTTAGGAAAAAAAGTCATTATTTTGAGGCTTAGAAGTCATTTCTGCAATTCCCATAGAAAATCAACGGCGTCTCTATTCAATTGTGTGGAGCGCATATCAGGTGGGTTTTCTCTGCCGGCTTAAGAGATACACGTGAAACTAAAGCCGATCCTGGGTGCCTAGGGTGCCTGTCATCCAATCCGCACTGAATTTCATTTCTAGCACATAGCCAAAAAATCGCCCCATTGACTTACATTGGAGTGCAGAAAAGGTCATTTTTTCTCGGTCCCTTTAAGAGGTAGGAGTTAAACAAGCTTAGGTCTGCGGTGCCCAGGGGGGACCCCATCCAGCCCGCACTGAGTTTCATTCCTACCACCTTAGGAAAAAAAGTCATTATTTTGAGGCTTAGAAGTCATTTCTGCAATTCCCATAGAAAATCAACGGCGTCTCTATTCAATTGTGTGGAGCGCATATCAGGTGGGTTTTCTCTGCCGGCTTAAGAGATACACGTGAAACTAAAGCCGATCCTGGGTGCCTAGGGTGCCTGTCATCCAATCCGCACTGAATTTCATTTCTAGCACATAGCCAAAAAATCGCCCCATTGACTTACATTGGAGTGCAGAAAAGGTCATTTTTTCTCGGTCCCTTTAAGAGGTAGGAGTTAAACAAGCTTAGGTCTGCGGTGCCCAGGGGGGACCCCATCCAGCCCGCACTGAGTTTCATTCCTACCACCTTAGGAAAAAAAGTCATTATTTTGAGGCTTAGAAGTCATTTCTGCAATTCCCATAGAAAATCAACGGCGTCTCTATTCAATTGTGTGGAGCGCATATCAGGTGGGTTTTCTCTGCCGGCTTAAGAGATACACGTGAAACTAAAGCCGATCCTGGGTGCCTAGGGTGCCTGTCATCCAATCCGCACTGAATTTCATTTCTAGCACATAGCCAAAAAATCGCCCCATTGACTTACATTGGAGTGCAGAAAAGGTCATTTTTTCTCGGTCCCTTTAAGAGGTAGGAGTTAAACAAGCTTAGGTCTGCGGTGCCCAGGGGGGACCCCATCCAGCCCGCACTGAGTTTCATTCCTACCACCTTAGGAAAAAAAGTCATTATTTTGAGGCTTAGAAGTCATTTCTGCAATTCCCATAGAAAATCAACGGCGTCTCTATTCAATTGTGTGGAGCGCATATCAGGTGGGTTTTCTCTGCCGGCTTAAGAGATACACGTGAAACTAAAGCCGATCCTGGGTGCCTAGGGTGCCTGTCATCCAATCCGCACTGAATTTCATTTCTAGCACATAGCCAAAAAATCGCCCCATTGACTTACATTGGAGTGCAGAAAAGGTCATTTTTTCTCGGTCCCTTTAAGAGGTAGGAGTTAAACAAGCTTAGGTCTGCGGTGCCCAGGGGGGACCCCATCCAGCCCGCACTGAGTTTCATTCCTACCACCTTAGGAAAAAAAGTCATTATTTTGAGGCTTAGAAGTCATTTCTGCAATTCCCATAGAAAATCAACGGCGTCTCTATTCAATTGTGTGGAGCGCATATCAGGTGGGTTTTCTCTGCCGGCTTAAGAGATACACGTGAAACTAAAGCCGATCCTGGGTGCCTAGGGTGCCTGTCATCCAATCCGCACTGAATTTCATTTCTAGCACATAGCCAAAAAATCGCCCCATTGACTTACATTGGAGTGCAGAAAAGGTCATTTTTTCTCGGTCCCTTTAAGAGGTAGGAGTTAAACAAGCTTAGGTCTGCGGTGCCCAGGGGGGACCCCATCCAGCCCGCACTGAGTTTCATTCCTACCACCTTAGGAAAAAAAGTCATTATTTTGAGGCTTAGAAGTCATTTCTGCAATTCCCATAGAAAATCAACGGCGTCTCTATTCAATTGTGTGGAGCGCATATCAGGTGGGTTTTCTCTGCCGGCTTAAGAGATACACGTGAAACTAAAGCCGATCCTGGGTGCCTAGGGTGCCTGTCATCCAATCCGCACTGAATTTCATTTCTAGCACATAGCCAAAAAATCGCCCCATTGACTTACATTGGAGTGCAGAAAAGGTCATTTTTTCTCGGTCCCTTTAAGAGGTAGGAGTTAAACAAGCTTAGGTCTGCGGTGCCCAGGGGGGACCCCATCCAGCCCGCACTGAGTTTCATTCCTACCACCTTAGGAAAAAAAGTCATTATTTTGAGGCTTAGAAGTCATTTCTGCAATTCCCATAGAAAATCAACGGCGTCTCTATTCAATTGTGTGGAGCGCATATCAGGTGGGTTTTCTCTGCCGGCTTAAGAGATACACGTGAAACTAAAGCCGATCCTGGGTGCCTAGGGTGCCTGTCATCCAATCCGCACTGAATTTCATTTCTAGCACATAGCCAAAAAATCGCCCCATTGACTTACATTGGAGTGCAGAAAAGGTCATTTTTTCTCGGTCCCTTTAAGAGGTAGGAGTTAAACAAGCTTAGGTCTGCGGTGCCCAGGGGGGACCCCATCCAGCCCGCACTGAGTTTCATTCCTACCACCTTAGGAAAAAAAGTCATTATTTTGAGGCTTAGAAGTCATTTCTGCAATTCCCATAGAAAATCAACGGCGTCTCTATTCAATTGTGTGGAGCGCATATCAGGTGGGTTTTCTCTGCCGGCTTAAGAGATACACGTGAAACTAAAGCCGATCCTGGGTGCCTAGGGTGCCTGTCATCCAATCCGCACTGAATTTCATTTCTAGCACATAGCCAAAAAATCGCCCCATTGACTTACATTGGAGTGCAGAAAAGGTCATTTTTTCTCGGTCCCTTTAAGAGGTAGGAGTTAAACAAGCTTAGGTCTGCGGTGCCCAGGGGGGACCCCATCCAGCCCGCACTGAGTTTCATTCCTACCACCTTAGGAAAAAAAGTCATTATTTTGAGGCTTAGAAGTCATTTCTGCAATTCCCATAGAAAATCAACGGCGTCTCTATTCAATTGTGTGGAGCGCATATCAGGTGGGTTTTCTCTGCCGGCTTAAGAGATACACGTGAAACTAAAGCCGATCCTGGGTGCCTAGGGTGCCTGTCATCCAATCCGCACTGAATTTCATTTCTAGCACATAGCCAAAAAATCGCCCCATTGACTTACATTGGAGTGCAGAAAAGGTCATTTTTTCTCGGTCCCTTTAAGAGGTAGGAGTTAAACAAGCTTAGGTCTGCGGTGCCCAGGGGGGACCCCATCCAGCCCGCACTGAGTTTCATTCCTACCACCTTAGGAAAAAAAGTCATTATTTTGAGGCTTAGAAGTCATTTCTGCAATTCCCATAGAAAATCAACGGCGTCTCTATTCAATTGTGTGGAGCGCATATCAGGTGGGTTTTCTCTGCCGGCTTAAGAGATACACGTGAAACTAAAGCCGATCCTGGGTGCCTAGGGTGCCTGTCATCCAATCCGCACTGAATTTCATTTCTAGCACATAGCCAAAAAATCGCCCCATTGACTTACATTGGAGTGCAGAAAAGGTCATTTTTTCTCGGTCCCTTTAAGAGGTAGGAGTTAAACAAGCTTAGGTCTGCGGTGCCCAGGGGGGACCCCATCCAGCCCGCACTGAGTTTCATTCCTACCACCTTAGGAAAAAAAGTCATTATTTTGAGGCTTAGAAGTCATTTCTGCAATTCCCATAGAAAATCAACGGCGTCTCTATTCAATTGTGTGGAGCGCATATCAGGTGGGTTTTCTCTGCCGGCTTAAGAGATACACGTGAAACTAAAGCCGATCCTGGGTGCCTAGGGTGCCTGTCATCCAATCCGCACTGAATTTCATTTCTAGCACATAGCCAAAAAATCGCCCCATTGACTTACATTGGAGTGCAGAAAAGGTCATTTTTTCTCGGTCCCTTTAAGAGGTAGGAGTTAAACAAGCTTAGGTCTGCGGTGCCCAGGGGGGACCCCATCCAGCCCGCACTGAGTTTCATTCCTACCACCTTAGGAAAAAAAGTCATTATTTTGAGGCTTAGAAGTCATTTCTGCAATTCCCATAGAAAATCAACGGCGTCTCTATTCAATTGTGTGGAGCGCATATCAGGTGGGTTTTCTCTGCCGGCTTAAGAGATACACGTGAAACTAAAGCCGATCCTGGGTGCCTAGGGTGCCTGTCATCCAATCCGCACTGAATTTCATTTCTAGCACATAGCCAAAAAATCGCCCCATTGACTTACATTGGAGTGCAGAAAAGGTCATTTTTTCTCGGTCCCTTTAAGAGGTAGGAGTTAAACAAGCTTAGGTCTGCGGTGCCCAGGGGGGACCCCATCCAGCCCGCACTGAGTTTCATTCCTACCACCTTAGGAAAAAAAGTCATTATTTTGAGGCTTAGAAGTCATTTCTGCAATTCCCATAGAAAATCAACGGCGTCTCTATTCAATTGTGTGGAGCGCATATCAGGTGGGTTTTCTCTGCCGGCTTAAGAGATACACGTGAAACTAAAGCCGATCCTGGGTGCCTAGGGTGCCTGTCATCCAATCCGCACTGAATTTCATTTCTAGCACATAGCCAAAAAATCGCCCCATTGACTTACATTGGAGTGCAGAAAAGGTCATTTTTTCTCGGTCCCTTTAAGAGGTAGGAGTTAAACAAGCTTAGGTCTGCGGTGCCCAGGGGGGACCCCATCCAGCCCGCACTGAGTTTCATTCCTACCACCTTAGGAAAAAAAGTCATTATTTTGAGGCTTAGAAGTCATTTCTGCAATTCCCATAGAAAATCAACGGCGTCTCTATTCAATTGTGTGGAGCGCATATCAGGTGGGTTTTCTCTGCCGGCTTAAGAGATACACGTGAAACTAAAGCCGATCCTGGGTGCCTAGGGTGCCTGTCATCCAATCCGCACTGAATTTCATTTCTAGCACATAGCCAAAAAATCGCCCCATTGACTTACATTGGAGTGCAGAAAAGGTCATTTTTTCTCGGTCCCTTTAAGAGGTAGGAGTTAAACAAGCTTAGGTCTGCGGTGCCCAGGGGGGACCCCATCCAGCCCGCACTGAGTTTCATTCCTACCACCTTAGGAAAAAAAGTCATTATTTTGAGGCTTAGAAGTCATTTCTGCAATTCCCATAGAAAATCAACGGCGTCTCTAT
Organism: Dendropsophus ebraccatus; assembly: GCF_027789765.1. Taxonomy (NCBI): domain Eukaryota; kingdom Metazoa; phylum Chordata; class Amphibia; order Anura; family Hylidae; genus Dendropsophus; species Dendropsophus ebraccatus. The sequence goes on along the minus strand of NW_027210217.1, from coordinate 83,468 downwards.
TCAATTGTGTGGAGCGCATATCAGGTGGGTTTTCTCTGCCGGCTTAAGAGATACACGTGAAACTAAAGCCGATCCTGGGTGCCTAGGGTGCCTGTCATCCAATCCGCACTGAATTTCATTTCTAGCACATAGCCAAAAAATCGCCCCATTGACTTACATTGGAGTGCAGAAAAGGTCATTTTTTCTCGGTCCCTTTAAGAGGTAGGAGTTAAACAAGCTTAGGTCTGCGGTGCCCAGGGGGGACCCCATCCAGCCCGCACTGAGTTTCATTCCTACCACCTTAGGAAAAAAAGTCATTATTTTGAGGCTTAGAAGTCATTTCTGCAATTCCCATAGAAAATCAACGGCGTCTCTATTCAATTGTGTGGAGCGCATATCAGGTGGGTTTTCTCTGCCGGCTTAAGAGATACACGTGAAACTAAAGCCGATCCTGGGTGCCTAGGGTGCCTGTCATCCAATCCGCACTGAATTTCATTTCTAGCACATAGCCAAAAAATCGCCCCATTGACTTACATTGGAGTGCAGAAAAGGTCATTTTTTCTCGGTCCCTTTAAGAGGTAGGAGTTAAACAAGCTTAGGTCTGCGGTGCCCAGGGGGGACCCCATCCAGCCCGCACTGAGTTTCATTCCTACCACCTTAGGAAAAAAAGTCATTATTTTGAGGCTTAGAAGTCATTTCTGCAATTCCCATAGAAAATCAACGGCGTCTCTATTCAATTGTGTGGAGCGCATATCAGGTGGGTTTTCTCTGCCGGCTTAAGAGATACACGTGAAACTAAAGCCGATCCTGGGTGCCTAGGGTGCCTGTCATCCAATCCGCACTGAATTTCATTTCTAGCACATAGCCAAAAAATCGCCCCATTGACTTACATTGGAGTGCAGAAAAGGTCATTTTTTCTCGGTCCCTTTAAGAGGTAGGAGTTAAACAAGCTTAGGTCTGCGGTGCCCAGGGGGGACCCCATCCAGCCCGCACTGAGTTTCATTCCTACCACCTTAGGAAAAAAAGTCATTATTTTGAGGCTTAGAAGTCATTTCTGCAATTCCCATAGAAAATCAACGGCGTCTCTATTCAATTGTGTGGAGCGCATATCAGGTGGGTTTTCTCTGCCGGCTTAAGAGATACACGTGAAACTAAAGCCGATCCTGGGTGCCTAGGGTGCCTGTCATCCAATCCGCACTGAATTTCATTTCTAGCACATAGCCAAAAAATCGCCCCATTGACTTACATTGGAGTGCAGAAAAGGTCATTTTTTCTCGGTCCCTTTAAGAGGTAGGAGTTAAACAAGCTTAGGTCTGCGGTGCCCAGGGGGGACCCCATCCAGCCCGCACTGAGTTTCATTCCTACCACCTTAGGAAAAAAAGTCATTATTTTGAGGCTTAGAAGTCATTTCTGCAATTCCCATAGAAAATCAACGGCGTCTCTATTCAATTGTGTGGAGCGCATATCAGGTGGGTTTTCTCTGCCGGCTTAAGAGATACACGTGAAACTAAAGCCGATCCTGGGTGCCTAGGGTGCCTGTCATCCAATCCGCACTGAATTTCATTTCTAGCACATAGCCAAAAAATCGCCCCATTGACTTACATTGGAGTGCAGAAAAGGTCATTTTTTCTCGGTCCCTTTAAGAGGTAGGAGTTAAACAAGCTTAGGTCTGCGGTGCCCAGGGGGGACCCCATCCAGCCCGCACTGAGTTTCATTCCTACCACCTTAGGAAAAAAAGTCATTATTTTGAGGCTTAGAAGTCATTTCTGCAATTCCCATAGAAAATCAACGGCGTCTCTATTCAATTGTGTGGAGCGCATATCAGGTGGGTTTTCTCTGCCGGCTTAAGAGATACACGTGAAACTAAAGCCGATCCTGGGTGCCTAGGGTGCCTGTCATCCAATCCGCACTGAATTTCATTTCTAGCACATAGCCAAAAAATCGCCCCATTGACTTACATTGGAGTGCAGAAAAGGTCATTTTTTCTCGGTCCCTTTAAGAGGTAGGAGTTAAACAAGCTTAGGTCTGCGGTGCCCAGGGGGGACCCCATCCAGCCCGCACTGAGTTTCATTCCTACCACCTTAGGAAAAAAAGTCATTATTTTGAGGCTTAGAAGTCATTTCTGCAATTCCCATAGAAAATCAACGGCGTCTCTATTCAATTGTGTGGAGCGCATATCAGGTGGGTTTTCTCTGCCGGCTTAAGAGATACACGTGAAACTAAAGCCGATCCTGGGTGCCTAGGGTGCCTGTCATCCAATCCGCACTGAATTTCATTTCTAGCACATAGCCAAAAAATCGCCCCATTGACTTACATTGGAGTGCAGAAAAGGTCATTTTTTCTCGGTCCCTTTAAGAGGTAGGAGTTAAACAAGCTTAGGTCTGCGGTGCCCAGGGGGGACCCCATCCAGCCCGCACTGAGTTTCATTCCTACCACCTTAGGAAAAAAAGTCATTATTTTGAGGCTTAGAAGTCATTTCTGCAATTCCCATAGAAAATCAACGGCGTCTCTATTCAATTGTGTGGAGCGCATATCAGGTGGGTTTTCTCTGCCGGCTTAAGAGATACACGTGAAACTAAAGCCGATCCTGGGTGCCTAGGGTGCCTGTCATCCAATCCGCACTGAATTTCATTTCTAGCACATAGCCAAAAAATCGCCCCATTGACTTACATTGGAGTGCAGAAAAGGTCATTTTTTCTCGGTCCCTTTAAGAGGTAGGAGTTAAACAAGCTTAGGTCTGCGGTGCCCAGGGGGGACCCCATCCAGCCCGCACTGAGTTTCATTCCTACCACCTTAGGAAAAAAAGTCATTATTTTGAGGCTTAGAAGTCATTTCTGCAATTCCCATAGAAAATCAACGGCGTCTCTATTCAATTGTGTGGAGCGCATATCAGGTGGGTTTTCTCTGCCGGCTTAAGAGATACACGTGAAACTAAAGCCGATCCTGGGTGCCTAGGGTGCCTGTCATCCAATCCGCACTGAATTTCATTTCTAGCACATAGCCAAAAAATCGCCCCATTGACTTACATTGGAGTGCAGAAAAGGTCATTTTTTCTCGGTCCCTTTAAGAGGTAGGAGTTAAACAAGCTTAGGTCTGCGGTGCCCAGGGGGGACCCCATCCAGCCCGCACTGAGTTTCATTCCTACCACCTTAGGAAAAAAAGTCATTATTTTGAGGCTTAGAAGTCATTTCTGCAATTCCCATAGAAAATCAACGGCGTCTCTATTCAATTGTGTGGAGCGCATATCAGGTGGGTTTTCTCTGCCGGCTTAAGAGATACACGTGAAACTAAAGCCGATCCTGGGTGCCTAGGGTGCCTGTCATCCAATCCGCACTGAATTTCATTTCTAGCACATAGCCAAAAAATCGCCCCATTGACTTACATTGGAGTGCAGAAAAGGTCATTTTTTCTCGGTCCCTTTAAGAGGTAGGAGTTAAACAAGCTTAGGTCTGCGGTGCCCAGGGGGGACCCCATCCAGCCCGCACTGAGTTTCATTCCTACCACCTTAGGAAAAAAAGTCATTATTTTGAGGCTTAGAAGTCATTTCTGCAATTCCCATAGAAAATCAACGGCGTCTCTATTCAATTGTGTGGAGCGCATATCAGGTGGGTTTTCTCTGCCGGCTTAAGAGATACACGTGAAACTAAAGCCGATCCTGGGTGCCTAGGGTGCCTGTCATCCAATCCGCACTGAATTTCATTTCTAGCACATAGCCAAAAAATCGCCCCATTGACTTACATTGGAGTGCAGAAAAGGTCATTTTTTCTCGGTCCCTTTAAGAGGTAGGAGTTAAACAAGCTTAGGTCTGCGGTGCCCAGGGGGGACCCCATCCAGCCCGCACTGAGTTTCATTCCTACCACCTTAGGAAAAAAAGTCATTATTTTGAGGCTTAGAAGTCATTTCTGCAATTCCCATAGAAAATCAACGGCGTCTCTATTCAATTGTGTGGAGCGCATATCAGGTGGGTTTTCTCTGCCGGCTTAAGAGATACACGTGAAACTAAAGCCGATCCTGGGTGCCTAGGGTGCCTGTCATCCAATCCGCACTGAATTTCATTTCTAGCACATAGCCAAAAAATCGCCCCATTGACTTACATTGGAGTGCAGAAAAGGTCATTTTTTCTCGGTCCCTTTAAGAGGTAGGAGTTAAACAAGCTTAGGTCTGCGGTGCCCAGGGGGGACCCCATCCAGCCCGCACTGAGTTTCATTCCTACCACCTTAGGAAAAAAAGTCATTATTTTGAGGCTTAGAAGTCATTTCTGCAATTCCCATAGAAAATCAACGGCGTCTCTATTCAATTGTGTGGAGCGCATATCAGGTGGGTTTTCTCTGCCGGCTTAAGAGATACACGTGAAACTAAAGCCGATCCTGGGTGCCTAGGGTGCCTGTCATCCAATCCGCACTGAATTTCATTTCTAGCACATAGCCAAAAAATCGCCCCATTGACTTACATTGGAGTGCAGAAAAGGTCATTTTTTCTCGGTCCCTTTAAGAGGTAGGAGTTAAACAAGCTTAGGTCTGCGGTGCCCAGGGGGGACCCCATCCAGCCCGCACTGAGTTTCATTCCTACCACCTTAGGAAAAAAAGTCATTATTTTGAGGCTTAGAAGTCATTTCTGCAATTCCCATAGAAAATCAACGGCGTCTCTATTCAATTGTGTGGAGCGCATATCAGGTGGGTTTTCTCTGCCGGCTTAAGAGATACACGTGAAACTAAAGCCGATCCTGGGTGCCTAGGGTGCCTGTCATCCAATCCGCACTGAATTTCATTTCTAGCACATAGCCAAAAAATCGCCCCATTGACTTACATTGGAGTGCAGAAAAGGTCATTTTTTCTCGGTCCCTTTAAGAGGTAGGAGTTAAACAAGCTTAGGTCTGCGGTGCCCAGGGGGGACCCCATCCAGCCCGCACTGAGTTTCATTCCTACCACCTTAGGAAAAAAAGTCATTATTTTGAGGCTTAGAAGTCATTTCTGCAATTCCCATAGAAAATCAACGGCGTCTCTATTCAATTGTGTGGAGCGCATATCAGGTGGGTTTTCTCTGCCGGCTTAAGAGATACACGTGAAACTAAAGCCGATCCTGGGTGCCTAGGGTGCCTGTCATCCAATCCGCACTGAATTTCATTTCTAGCACATAGCCAAAAAATCGCCCCATTGACTTACATTGGAGTGCAGAAAAGGTCATTTTTTCTCGGTCCCTTTAAGAGGTAGGAGTTAAACAAGCTTAGGTCTGCGGTGCCCAGGGGGGACCCCATCCAGCCCGCACTGAGTTTCATTCCTACCACCTTAGGAAAAAAAGTCATTATTTTGAGGCTTAGAAGTCATTTCTGCAATTCCCATAGAAAATCAACGGCGTCTCTATTCAATTGTGTGGAGCGCATATCAGGTGGGTTTTCTCTGCCGGCTTAAGAGATACACGTGAAACTAAAGCCGATCCTGGGTGCCTAGGGTGCCTGTCATCCAATCCGCACTGAATTTCATTTCTAGCACATAGCCAAAAAATCGCCCCATTGACTTACATTGGAGTGCAGAAAAGGTCATTTTTTCTCGGTCCCTTTAAGAGGTAGGAGTTAAACAAGCTTAGGTCTGCGGTGCCCAGGGGGGACCCCATCCAGCCCGCACTGAGTTTCATTCCTACCACCTTAGGAAAAAAAGTCATTATTTTGAGGCTTAGAAGTCATTTCTGCAATTCCCATAGAAAATCAACGGCGTCTCTATTCAATTGTGTGGAGCGCATATCAGGTGGGTTTTCTCTGCCGGCTTAAGAGATACACGTGAAACTAAAGCCGATCCTGGGTGCCTAGGGTGCCTGTCATCCAATCCGCACTGAATTTCATTTCTAGCACATAGCCAAAAAATCGCCCCATTGACTTACATTGGAGTGCAGAAAAGGTCATTTTTTCTCGGTCCCTTTAAGAGGTAGGAGTTAAACAAGCTTAGGTCTGCGGTGCCCAGGGGGGACCCCATCCAGCCCGCACTGAGTTTCATTCCTACCACCTTAGGAAAAAAAGTCATTATTTTGAGGCTTAGAAGTCATTTCTGCAATTCCCATAGAAAATCAACGGCGTCTCTATTCAATTGTGTGGAGCGCATATCAGGTGGGTTTTCTCTGCCGGCTTAAGAGATACACGTGAAACTAAAGCCGATCCTGGGTGCCTAGGGTGCCTGTCATCCAATCCGCACTGAATTTCATTTCTAGCACATAGCCAAAAAATCGCCCCATTGACTTACATTGGAGTGCAGAAAAGGTCATTTTTTCTCGGTCCCTTTAAGAGGTAGGAGTTAAACAAGCTTAGGTCTGCGGTGCCCAGGGGGGACCCCATCCAGCCCGCACTGAGTTTCATTCCTACCACCTTAGGAAAAAAAGTCATTATTTTGAGGCTTAGAAGTCATTTCTGCAATTCCCATAGAAAATCAACGGCGTCTCTATTCAATTGTGTGGAGCGCATATCAGGTGGGTTTTCTCTGCCGGCTTAAGAGATACACGTGAAACTAAAGCCGATCCTGGGTGCCTAGGGTGCCTGTCATCCAATCCGCACTGAATTTCATTTCTAGCACATAGCCAAAAAATCGCCCCATTGACTTACATTGGAGTGCAGAAAAGGTCATTTTTTCTCGGTCCCTTTAAGAGGTAGGAGTTAAACAAGCTTAGGTCTGCGGTGCCCAGGGGGGACCCCATCCAGCCCGCACTGAGTTTCATTCCTACCACCTTAGGAAAAAAAGTCATTATTTTGAGGCTTAGAAGTCATTTCTGCAATTCCCATAGAAAATCAACGGCGTCTCTATTCAATTGTGTGGAGCGCATATCAGGTGGGTTTTCTCTGCCGGCTTAAGAGATACACGTGAAACTAAAGCCGATCCTGGGTGCCTAGGGTGCCTGTCATCCAATCCGCACTGAATTTCATTTCTAGCACATAGCCAAAAAATCGCCCCATTGACTTACATTGGAGTGCAGAAAAGGTCATTTTTTCTCGGTCCCTTTAAGAGGTAGGAGTTAAACAAGCTTAGGTCTGCGGTGCCCAGGGGGGACCCCATCCAGCCCGCACTGAGTTTCATTCCTACCACCTTAGGAAAAAAAGTCATTATTTTGAGGCTTAGAAGTCATTTCTGCAATTCCCATAGAAAATCAACGGCGTCTCTATTCAATTGTGTGGAGCGCATATCAGGTGGGTTTTCTCTGCCGGCTTAAGAGATACACGTGAAACTAAAGCCGATCCTGGGTGCCTAGGGTGCCTGTCATCCAATCCGCACTGAATTTCATTTCTAGCACATAGCCAAAAAATCGCCCCATTGACTTACATTGGAGTGCAGAAAAGGTCATTTTTTCTCGGTCCCTTTAAGAGGTAGGAGTTAAACAAGCTTAGGTCTGCGGTGCCCAGGGGGGACCCCATCCAGCCCGCACTGAGTTTCATTCCTACCACCTTAGGAAAAAAAGTCATTATTTTGAGGCTTAGAAGTCATTTCTGCAATTCCCATAGAAAATCAACGGCGTCTCTATTCAATTGTGTGGAGCGCATATCAGGTGGGTTTTCTCTGCCGGCTTAAGAGATACACGTGAAACTAAAGCCGATCCTGGGTGCCTAGGGTGCCTGTCATCCAATCCGCACTGAATTTCATTTCTAGCACATAGCCAAAAAATCGCCCCATTGACTTACATTGGAGTGCAGAAAAGGTCATTTTTTCTCGGTCCCTTTAAGAGGTAGGAGTTAAACAAGCTTAGGTCTGCGGTGCCCAGGGGGGACCCCATCCAGCCCGCACTGAGTTTCATTCCTACCACCTTAGGAAAAAAAGTCATTATTTTGAGGCTTAGAAGTCATTTCTGCAATTCCCATAGAAAATCAACGGCGTCTCTATTCAATTGTGTGGAGCGCATATCAGGTGGGTTTTCTCTGCCGGCTTAAGAGATACACGTGAAACTAAAGCCGATCCTGGGTGCCTAGGGTGCCTGTCATCCAATCCGCACTGAATTTCATTTCTAGCACATAGCCAAAAAATCGCCCCATTGACTTACATTGGAGTGCAGAAAAGGTCATTTTTTCTCGGTCCCTTTAAGAGGTAGGAGTTAAACAAGCTTAGGTCTGCGGTGCCCAGGGGGGACCCCATCCAGCCCGCACTGAGTTTCATTCCTACCACCTTAGGAAAAAAAGTCATTATTTTGAGGCTTAGAAGTCATTTCTGCAATTCCCATAGAAAATCAACGGCGTCTCTATTCAATTGTGTGGAGCGCATATCAGGTGGGTTTTCTCTGCCGGCTTAAGAGATACACGTGAAACTAAAGCCGATCCTGGGTGCCTAGGGTGCCTGTCATCCAATCCGCACTGAATTTCATTTCTAGCACATAGCCAAAAAATCGCCCCATTGACTTACATTGGAGTGCAGAAAAGGTCATTTTTTCTCGGTCCCTTTAAGAGGTAGGAGTTAAACAAGCTTAGGTCTGCGGTGCCCAGGGGGGACCCCATCCAGCCCGCACTGAGTTTCATTCCTACCACCTTAGGAAAAAAAGTCATTATTTTGAGGCTTAGAAGTCATTTCTGCAATTCCCATAGAAAATCAACGGCGTCTCTATTCAATTGTGTGGAGCGCATATCAGGTGGGTTTTCTCTGCCGGCTTAAGAGATACACGTGAAACTAAAGCCGATCCTGGGTGCCTAGGGTGCCTGTCATCCAATCCGCACTGAATTTCATTTCTAGCACATAGCCAAAAAATCGCCCCATTGACTTACATTGGAGTGCAGAAAAGGTCATTTTTTCTCGGTCCCTTTAAGAGGTAGGAGTTAAACAAGCTTAGGTCTGCGGTGCCCAGGGGGGACCCCATCCAGCCCGCACTGAGTTTCATTCCTACCACCTTAGGAAAAAAAGTCATTATTTTGAGGCTTAGAAGTCATTTCTGCAATTCCCATAGAAAATCAACGGCGTCTCTATTCAATTGTGTGGAGCGCATATCAGGTGGGTTTTCTCTGCCGGCTTAAGAGATACACGTGAAACTAAAGCCGATCCTGGGTGCCTAGGGTGCCTGTCATCCAATCCGCACTGAATTTCATTTCTAGCACATAGCCAAAAAATCGCCCCATTGACTTACATTGGAGTGCAGAAAAGGTCATTTTTTCTCGGTCCCTTTAAGAGGTAGGAGTTAAACAAGCTTAGGTCTGCGGTGCCCAGGGGGGACCCCATCCAGCCCGCACTGAGTTTCATTCCTACCACCTTAGGAAAAAAAGTCATTATTTTGAGGCTTAGAAGTCATTTCTGCAATTCCCATAGAAAATCAACGGCGTCTCTATTCAATTGTGTGGAGCGCATATCAGGTGGGTTTTCTCTGCCGGCTTAAGAGATACACGTGAAACTAAAGCCGATCCTGGGTGCCTAGGGTGCCTGTCATCCAATCCGCACTGAATTTCATTTCTAGCACATAGCCAAAAAATCGCCCCATTGACTTACATTGGAGTGCAGAAAAGGTCATTTTTTCTCGGTCCCTTTAAGAGGTAGGAGTTAAACAAGCTTAGGTCTGCGGTGCCCAGGGGGGACCCCATCCAGCCCGCACTGAGTTTCATTCCTACCACCTTAGGAAAAAAAGTCATTATTTTGAGGCTTAGAAGTCATTTCTGCAATTCCCATAGAAAATCAACGGCGTCTCTATTCAATTGTGTGGAGCGCATATCAGGTGGGTTTTCTCTGCCGGCTTAAGAGATACACGTGAAACTAAAGCCGATCCTGGGTGCCTAGGGTGCCTGTCATCCAATCCGCACTGAATTTCATTTCTAGCACATAGCCAAAAAATCGCCCCATTGACTTACATTGGAGTGCAGAAAAGGTCATTTTTTCTCGGTCCCTTTAAGAGGTAGGAGTTAAACAAGCTTAGGTCTGCGGTGCCCAGGGGGGACCCCATCCAGCCCGCACTGAGTTTCATTCCTACCACCTTAGGAAAAAAAGTCATTATTTTGAGGCTTAGAAGTCATTTCTGCAATTCCCATAGAAAATCAACGGCGTCTCTATTCAATTGTGTGGAGCGCATATCAGGTGGGTTTTCTCTGCCGGCTTAAGAGATACACGTGAAACTAAAGCCGATCCTGGGTGCCTAGGGTGCCTGTCATCCAATCCGCACTGAATTTCATTTCTAGCACATAGCCAAAAAATCGCCCCATTGACTTACATTGGAGTGCAGAAAAGGTCATTTTTTCTCGGTCCCTTTAAGAGGTAGGAGTTAAACAAGCTTAGGTCTGCGGTGCCCAGGGGGGACCCCATCCAGCCCGCACTGAGTTTCATTCCTACCACCTTAGGAAAAAAAGTCATTATTTTGAGGCTTAGAAGTCATTTCTGCAATTCCCATAGAAAATCAACGGCGTCTCTATTCAATTGTGTGGAGCGCATATCAGGTGGGTTTTCTCTGCCGGCTTAAGAGATACACGTGAAACTAAAGCCGATCCTGGGTGCCTAGGGTGCCTGTCATCCAATCCGCACTGAATTTCATTTCTAGCACATAGCCAAAAAATCGCCCCATTGACTTACATTGGAGTGCAGAAAAGGTCATTTTTTCTCGGTCCCTTTAAGAGGTAGGAGTTAAACAAGCTTAGGTCTGCGGTGCCCAGGGGGGACCCCATCCAGCCCGCACTGAGTTTCATTCCTACCACCTTAGGAAAAAAAGTCATTATTTTGAGGCTTAGAAGTCATTTCTGCAATTCCCATAGAAAATCAACGGCGTCTCTATTCAATTGTGTGGAGCGCATATCAGGTGGGTTTTCTCTGCCGGCTTAAGAGATACACGTGAAACTAAAGCCGATCCTGGGTGCCTAGGGTGCCTGTCATCCAATCCGCACTGAATTTCATTTCTAGCACATAGCCAAAAAATCGCCCCATTGACTTACATTGGAGTGCAGAAAAGGTCATTTTTTCTCGGTCCCTTTAAGAGGTAGGAGTTAAACAAGCTTAGGTCTGCGGTGCCCAGGGGGGACCCCATCCAGCCCGCACTGAGTTTCATTCCTACCACCTTAGGAAAAAAAGTCATTATTTTGAGGCTTAGAAGTCATTTCTGCAATTCCCATAGAAAATCAACGGCGTCTCTATTCAATTGTGTGGAGCGCATATCAGGTGGGTTTTCTCTGCCGGCTTAAGAGATACACGTGAAACTAAAGCCGATCCTGGGTGCCTAGGGTGCCTGTCATCCAATCCGCACTGAATTTCATTTCTAGCACATAGCCAAAAAATCGCCCCATTGACTTACATTGGAGTGCAGAAAAGGTCATTTTTTCTCGGTCCCTTTAAGAGGTAGGAGTTAAACAAGCTTAGGTCTGCGGTGCCCAGGGGGGACCCCATCCAGCCCGCACTGAGTTTCATTCCTACCACCTTAGGAAAAAAAGTCATTATTTTGAGGCTTAGAAGTCATTTCTGCAATTCCCATAGAAAATCAACGGCGTCTCTATTCAATTGTGTGGAGCGCATATCAGGTGGGTTTTCTCTGCCGGCTTAAGAGATACACGTGAAACTAAAGCCGATCCTGGGTGCCTAGGGTGCCTGTCATCCAATCCGCACTGAATTTCATTTCTAGCACATAGCCAAAAAATCGCCCCATTGACTTACATTGGAGTGCAGAAAAGGTCATTTTTTCTCGGTCCCTTTAAGAGGTAGGAGTTAAACAAGCTTAGGTCTGCGGTGCCCAGGGGGGACCCCATCCAGCCCGCACTGAGTTTCATTCCTACCACCTTAGGAAAAAAAGTCATTATTTTGAGGCTTAGAAGTCATTTCTGCAATTCCCATAGAAAATCAACGGCGTCTCTATTCAATTGTGTGGAGCGCATATCAGGTGGGTTTTCTCTGCCGGCTTAAGAGATACACGTGAAACTAAAGCCGATCCTGGGTGCCTAGGGTGCCTGTCATCCAATCCGCACTGAATTTCATTTCTAGCACATAGCCAAAAAATCGCCCCATTGACTTACATTGGAGTGCAGAAAAGGTCATTTTTTCTCGGTCCCTTTAAGAGGTAGGAGTTAAACAAGCTTAGGTCTGCGGTGCCCAGGGGGGACCCCATCCAGCCCGCACTGAGTTTCATTCCTACCACCTTAGGAAAAAAAGTCATTATTTTGAGGCTTAGAAGTCATTTCTGCAATTCCCATAGAAAATCAACGGCGTCTCTATTCAATTGTGTGGAGCGCATATCAGGTGGGTTTTCTCTGCCGGCTTAAGAGATACACGTGAAACTAAAGCCGATCCTGGGTGCCTAGGGTGCCTGTCATCCAATCCGCACTGAATTTCATTTCTAGCACATAGCCAAAAAATCGCCCCATTGACTTACATTGGAGTGCAGAAAAGGTCATTTTTTCTCGGTCCCTTTAAGAGGTAGGAGTTAAACAAGCTTAGGTCTGCGGTGCCCAGGGGGGACCCCATCCAGCCCGCACTGAGTTTCATTCCTACCACCTTAGGAAAAAAAGTCATTATTTTGAGGCTTAGAAGTCATTTCTGCAATTCCCATAGAAAATCAACGGCGTCTCTATTCAATTGTGTGGAGCGCATATCAGGTGGGTTTTCTCTGCCGGCTTAAGAGATACACGTGAAACTAAAGCCGATCCTGGGTGCCTAGGGTGCCTGTCATCCAATCCGCACTGAATTTCATTTCTAGCACATAGCCAAAAAATCGCCCCATTGACTTACATTGGAGTGCAGAAAAGGTCATTTTTTCTCGGTCCCTTTAAGAGGTAGGAGTTAAACAAGCTTAGGTCTGCGGTGCCCAGGGGGGACCCCATCCAGCCCGCACTGAGTTTCATTCCTACCACCTTAGGAAAAAAAGTCATTATTTTGAGGCTTAGAAGTCATTTCTGCAATTCCCATAGAAAATCAACGGCGTCTCTATTCAATTGTGTGGAGCGCATATCAGGTGGGTTTTCTCTGCCGGCTTAAGAGATACACGTGAAACTAAAGCCGATCCTGGGTGCCTAGGGTGCCTGTCATCCAATCCGCACTGAATTTCATTTCTAGCACATAGCCAAAAAATCGCCCCATTGACTTACATTGGAGTGCAGAAAAGGTCATTTTTTCTCGGTCCCTTTAAGAGGTAGGAGTTAAACAAGCTTAGGTCTGCGGTGCCCAGGGGGGACCCCATCCAGCCCGCACTGAGTTTCATTCCTACCACCTTAGGAAAAAAAGTCATTATTTTGAGGCTTAGAAGTCATTTCTGCAATTCCCATAGAAAATCAACGGCGTCTCTATTCAATTGTGTGGAGCGCATATCAGGTGGGTTTTCTCTGCCGGCTTAAGAGATACACGTGAAACTAAAGCCGATCCTGGGTGCCTAGGGTGCCTGTCATCCAATCCGCACTGAATTTCATTTCTAGCACATAGCCAAAAAATCGCCCCATTGACTTACATTGGAGTGCAGAAAAGGTCATTTTTTCTCGGTCCCTTTAAGAGGTAGGAGTTAAACAAGCTTAGGTCTGCGGTGCCCAGGGGGGACCCCATCCAGCCCGCACTGAGTTTCATTCCTACCACCTTAGGAAAAAAAGTCATTATTTTGAGGCTTAGAAGTCATTTCTGCAATTCCCATAGAAAATCAACGGCGTCTCTATTCAATTGTGTGGAGCGCATATCAGGTGGGTTTTCTCTGCCGGCTTAAGAGATACACGTGAAACTAAAGCCGATCCTGGGTGCCTAGGGTGCCTGTCATCCAATCCGCACTGAATTTCATTTCTAGCACATAGCCAAAAAATCGCCCCATTGACTTACATTGGAGTGCAGAAAAGGTCATTTTTTCTCGGTCCCTTTAAGAGGTAGGAGTTAAACAAGCTTAGGTCTGCGGTGCCCAGGGGGGACCCCATCCAGCCCGCACTGAGTTTCATTCCTACCACCTTAGGAAAAAAAGTCATTATTTTGAGGCTTAGAAGTCATTTCTGCAATTCCCATAGAAAATCAACGGCGTCTCTATTCAATTGTGTGGAGCGCATATCAGGTGGGTTTTCTCTGCCGGCTTAAGAGATACACGTGAAACTAAAGCCGATCCTGGGTGCCTAGGGTGCCTGTCATCCAATCCGCACTGAATTTCATTTCTAGCACATAGCCAAAAAATCGCCCCATTGACTTACATTGGAGTGCAGAAAAGGTCATTTTTTCTCGGTCCCTTTAAGAGGTAGGAGTTAAACAAGCTTAGGTCTGCGGTGCCCAGGGGGGACCCCATCCAGCCCGCACTGAGTTTCATTCCTACCACCTTAGGAAAAAAAGTCATTATTTTGAGGCTTAGAAGTCATTTCTGCAATTCCCATAGAAAATCAACGGCGTCTCTATTCAATTGTGTGGAGCGCATATCAGGTGGGTTTTCTCTGCCGGCTTAAGAGATACACGTGAAACTAAAGCCGATCCTGGGTGCCTAGGGTGCCTGTCATCCAATCCGCACTGAATTTCATTTCTAGCACATAGCCAAAAAATCGCCCCATTGACTTACATTGGAGTGCAGAAAAGGTCATTTTTTCTCGGTCCCTTTAAGAGGTAGGAGTTAAACAAGCTTAGGTCTGCGGTGCCCAGGGGGGACCCCATCCAGCCCGCACTGAGTTTCATTCCTACCACCTTAGGAAAAAAAGTCATTATTTTGAGGCTTAGAAGTCATTTCTGCAATTCCCATAGAAAATCAACGGCGTCTCTATTCAATTGTGTGGAGCGCATATCAGGTGGGTTTTCTCTGCCGGCTTAAGAGATACACGTGAAACTAAAGCCGATCCTGGGTGCCTAGGGTGCCTGTCATCCAATCCGCACTGAATTTCATTTCTAGCACATAGCCAAAAAATCGCCCCATTGACTTACATTGGAGTGCAGAAAAGGTCATTTTTTCTCGGTCCCTTTAAGAGGTAGGAGTTAAACAAGCTTAGGTCTGCGGTGCCCAGGGGGGACCCCATCCAGCCCGCACTGAGTTTCATTCCTACCACCTTAGGAAAAAAAGTCATTATTTTGAGGCTTAGAAGTCATTTCTGCAATTCCCATAGAAAATCAACGGCGTCTCTATTCAATTGTGTGGAGCGCATATCAGGTGGGTTTTCTCTGCCGGCTTAAGAGATACACGTGAAACTAAAGCCGATCCTGGGTGCCTAGGGTGCCTGTCATCCAATCCGCACTGAATTTCATTTCTAGCACATAGCCAAAAAATCGCCCCATTGACTTACATTGGAGTGCAGAAAAGGTCATTTTTTCTCGGTCCCTTTAAGAGGTAGGAGTTAAACAAGCTTAGGTCTGCGGTGCCCAGGGGGGACCCCATCCAGCCCGCACTGAGTTTCATTCCTACCACCTTAGGAAAAAAAGTCATTATTTTGAGGCTTAGAAGTCATTTCTGCAATTCCCATAGAAAATCAACGGCGTCTCTATTCAATTGTGTGGAGCGCATATCAGGTGGGTTTTCTCTGCCGGCTTAAGAGATACACGTGAAACTAAAGCCGATCCTGGGTGCCTAGGGTGCCTGTCATCCAATCCGCACTGAATTTCATTTCTAGCACATAGCCAAAAAATCGCCCCATTGACTTACATTGGAGTGCAGAAAAGGTCATTTTTTCTCGGTCCCTTTAAGAGGTAGGAGTTAAACAAGCTTAGGTCTGCGGTGCCCAGGGGGGACCCCATCCAGCCCGCACTGAGTTTCATTCCTACCACCTTAGGAAAAAAAGTCATTATTTTGAGGCTTAGAAGTCATTTCTGCAATTCCCATAGAAAATCAACGGCGTCTCTATTCAATTGTGTGGAGCGCATATCAGGTGGGTTTTCTCTGCCGGCTTAAGAGATACACGTGAAACTAAAGCCGATCCTGGGTGCCTAGGGTGCCTGTCATCCAATCCGCACTGAATTTCATTTCTAGCACATAGCCAAAAAATCGCCCCATTGACTTACATTGGAGTGCAGAAAAGGTCATTTTTTCTCGGTCCCTTTAAGAGGTAGGAGTTAAACAAGCTTAGGTCTGCGGTGCCCAGGGGGGACCCCATCCAGCCCGCACTGAGTTTCATTCCTACCACCTTAGGAAAAAAAGTCATTATTTTGAGGCTTAGAAGTCATTTCTGCAATTCCCATAGAAAATCAACGGCGTCTCTATTCAATTGTGTGGAGCGCATATCAGGTGGGTTTTCTCTGCCGGCTTAAGAGATACACGTGAAACTAAAGCCGATCCTGGGTGCCTAGGGTGCCTGTCATCCAATCCGCACTGAATTTCATTTCTAGCACATAGCCAAAAAATCGCCCCATTGACTTACATTGGAGTGCAGAAAAGGTCATTTTTTCTCGGTCCCTTTAAGAGGTAGGAGTTAAACAAGCTTAGGTCTGCGGTGCCCAGGGGGGACCCCATCCAGCCCGCACTGAGTTTCATTCCTACCACCTTAGGAAAAAAAGTCATTATTTTGAGGCTTAGAAGTCATTTCTGCAATTCCCATAGAAAATCAACGGCGTCTCTATTCAATTGTGTGGAGCGCATATCAGGTGGGTTTTCTCTGCCGGCTTAAGAGATACACGTGAAACTAAAGCCGATCCTGGGTGCCTAGGGTGCCTGTCATCCAATCCGCACTGAATTTCATTTCTAGCACATAGCCAAAAAATCGCCCCATTGACTTACATTGGAGTGCAGAAAAGGTCATTTTTTCTCGGTCCCTTTAAGAGGTAGGAGTTAAACAAGCTTAGGTCTGCGGTGCCCAGGGGGGACCCCATCCAGCCCGCACTGAGTTTCATTCCTACCACCTTAGGAAAAAAAGTCATTATTTTGAGGCTTAGAAGTCATTTCTGCAATTCCCATAGAAAATCAACGGCGTCTCTATTCAATTGTGTGGAGCGCATATCAGGTGGGTTTTCTCTGCCGGCTTAAGAGATACACGTGAAACTAAAGCCGATCCTGGGTGCCTAGGGTGCCTGTCATCCAATCCGCACTGAATTTCATTTCTAGCACATAGCCAAAAAATCGCCCCATTGACTTACATTGGAGTGCAGAAAAGGTCATTTTTTCTCGGTCCCTTTAAGAGGTAGGAGTTAAACAAGCTTAGGTCTGCGGTGCCCAGGGGGGACCCCATCCAGCCCGCACTGAGTTTCATTCCTACCACCTTAGGAAAAAAAGTCATTATTTTGAGGCTTAGAAGTCATTTCTGCAATTCCCATAGAAAATCAACGGCGTCTCTATTCAATTGTGTGGAGCGCATATCAGGTGGGTTTTCTCTGCCGGCTTAAGAGATACACGTGAAACTAAAGCCGATCCTGGGTGCCTAGGGTGCCTGTCATCCAATCCGCACTGAATTTCATTTCTAGCACATAGCCAAAAAATCGCCCCATTGACTTACATTGGAGTGCAGAAAAGGTCATTTTTTCTCGGTCCCTTTAAGAGGTAGGAGTTAAACAAGCTTAGGTCTGCGGTGCCCAGGGGGGACCCCATCCAGCCCGCACTGAGTTTCATTCCTACCACCTTAGGAAAAAAAGTCATTATTTTGAGGCTTAGAAGTCATTTCTGCAATTCCCATAGAAAATCAACGGCGTCTCTATTCAATTGTGTGGAGCGCATATCAGGTGGGTTTTCTCTGCCGGCTTAAGAGATACACGTGAAACTAAAGCCGATCCTGGGTGCCTAGGGTGCCTGTCATCCAATCCGCACTGAATTTCATTTCTAGCACATAGCCAAAAAATCGCCCCATTGACTTACATTGGAGTGCAGAAAAGGTCATTTTTTCTCGGTCCCTTTAAGAGGTAGGAGTTAAACAAGCTTAGGTCTGCGGTGCCCAGGGGGG
Source organism: Dendropsophus ebraccatus (assembly GCF_027789765.1). Lineage (NCBI taxonomy): Eukaryota > Metazoa > Chordata > Amphibia > Anura > Hylidae > Dendropsophus > Dendropsophus ebraccatus. Next base: position 65,782 of record NW_027210217.1, on the reverse strand, counting down.
ACCCCATCCAGCCCGCACTGAGTTTCATTCCTACCACCTTAGGAAAAAAAGTCATTATTTTGAGGCTTAGAAGTCATTTCTGCAATTCCCATAGAAAATCAACGGCGTCTCTATTCAATTGTGTGGAGCGCATATCAGGTGGGTTTTCTCTGCCGGCTTAAGAGATACACGTGAAACTAAAGCCGATCCTGGGTGCCTAGGGTGCCTGTCATCCAATCCGCACTGAATTTCATTTCTAGCACATAGCCAAAAAATCGCCCCATTGACTTACATTGGAGTGCAGAAAAGGTCATTTTTTCTCGGTCCCTTTAAGAGGTAGGAGTTAAACAAGCTTAGGTCTGCGGTGCCCAGGGGGGACCCCATCCAGCCCGCACTGAGTTTCATTCCTACCACCTTAGGAAAAAAAGTCATTATTTTGAGGCTTAGAAGTCATTTCTGCAATTCCCATAGAAAATCAACGGCGTCTCTATTCAATTGTGTGGAGCGCATATCAGGTGGGTTTTCTCTGCCGGCTTAAGAGATACACGTGAAACTAAAGCCGATCCTGGGTGCCTAGGGTGCCTGTCATCCAATCCGCACTGAATTTCATTTCTAGCACATAGCCAAAAAATCGCCCCATTGACTTACATTGGAGTGCAGAAAAGGTCATTTTTTCTCGGTCCCTTTAAGAGGTAGGAGTTAAACAAGCTTAGGTCTGCGGTGCCCAGGGGGGACCCCATCCAGCCCGCACTGAGTTTCATTCCTACCACCTTAGGAAAAAAAGTCATTATTTTGAGGCTTAGAAGTCATTTCTGCAATTCCCATAGAAAATCAACGGCGTCTCTATTCAATTGTGTGGAGCGCATATCAGGTGGGTTTTCTCTGCCGGCTTAAGAGATACACGTGAAACTAAAGCCGATCCTGGGTGCCTAGGGTGCCTGTCATCCAATCCGCACTGAATTTCATTTCTAGCACATAGCCAAAAAATCGCCCCATTGACTTACATTGGAGTGCAGAAAAGGTCATTTTTTCTCGGTCCCTTTAAGAGGTAGGAGTTAAACAAGCTTAGGTCTGCGGTGCCCAGGGGGGACCCCATCCAGCCCGCACTGAGTTTCATTCCTACCACCTTAGGAAAAAAAGTCATTATTTTGAGGCTTAGAAGTCATTTCTGCAATTCCCATAGAAAATCAACGGCGTCTCTATTCAATTGTGTGGAGCGCATATCAGGTGGGTTTTCTCTGCCGGCTTAAGAGATACACGTGAAACTAAAGCCGATCCTGGGTGCCTAGGGTGCCTGTCATCCAATCCGCACTGAATTTCATTTCTAGCACATAGCCAAAAAATCGCCCCATTGACTTACATTGGAGTGCAGAAAAGGTCATTTTTTCTCGGTCCCTTTAAGAGGTAGGAGTTAAACAAGCTTAGGTCTGCGGTGCCCAGGGGGGACCCCATCCAGCCCGCACTGAGTTTCATTCCTACCACCTTAGGAAAAAAAGTCATTATTTTGAGGCTTAGAAGTCATTTCTGCAATTCCCATAGAAAATCAACGGCGTCTCTATTCAATTGTGTGGAGCGCATATCAGGTGGGTTTTCTCTGCCGGCTTAAGAGATACACGTGAAACTAAAGCCGATCCTGGGTGCCTAGGGTGCCTGTCATCCAATCCGCACTGAATTTCATTTCTAGCACATAGCCAAAAAATCGCCCCATTGACTTACATTGGAGTGCAGAAAAGGTCATTTTTTCTCGGTCCCTTTAAGAGGTAGGAGTTAAACAAGCTTAGGTCTGCGGTGCCCAGGGGGGACCCCATCCAGCCCGCACTGAGTTTCATTCCTACCACCTTAGGAAAAAAAGTCATTATTTTGAGGCTTAGAAGTCATTTCTGCAATTCCCATAGAAAATCAACGGCGTCTCTATTCAATTGTGTGGAGCGCATATCAGGTGGGTTTTCTCTGCCGGCTTAAGAGATACACGTGAAACTAAAGCCGATCCTGGGTGCCTAGGGTGCCTGTCATCCAATCCGCACTGAATTTCATTTCTAGCACATAGCCAAAAAATCGCCCCATTGACTTACATTGGAGTGCAGAAAAGGTCATTTTTTCTCGGTCCCTTTAAGAGGTAGGAGTTAAACAAGCTTAGGTCTGCGGTGCCCAGGGGGGACCCCATCCAGCCCGCACTGAGTTTCATTCCTACCACCTTAGGAAAAAAAGTCATTATTTTGAGGCTTAGAAGTCATTTCTGCAATTCCCATAGAAAATCAACGGCGTCTCTATTCAATTGTGTGGAGCGCATATCAGGTGGGTTTTCTCTGCCGGCTTAAGAGATACACGTGAAACTAAAGCCGATCCTGGGTGCCTAGGGTGCCTGTCATCCAATCCGCACTGAATTTCATTTCTAGCACATAGCCAAAAAATCGCCCCATTGACTTACATTGGAGTGCAGAAAAGGTCATTTTTTCTCGGTCCCTTTAAGAGGTAGGAGTTAAACAAGCTTAGGTCTGCGGTGCCCAGGGGGGACCCCATCCAGCCCGCACTGAGTTTCATTCCTACCACCTTAGGAAAAAAAGTCATTATTTTGAGGCTTAGAAGTCATTTCTGCAATTCCCATAGAAAATCAACGGCGTCTCTATTCAATTGTGTGGAGCGCATATCAGGTGGGTTTTCTCTGCCGGCTTAAGAGATACACGTGAAACTAAAGCCGATCCTGGGTGCCTAGGGTGCCTGTCATCCAATCCGCACTGAATTTCATTTCTAGCACATAGCCAAAAAATCGCCCCATTGACTTACATTGGAGTGCAGAAAAGGTCATTTTTTCTCGGTCCCTTTAAGAGGTAGGAGTTAAACAAGCTTAGGTCTGCGGTGCCCAGGGGGGACCCCATCCAGCCCGCACTGAGTTTCATTCCTACCACCTTAGGAAAAAAAGTCATTATTTTGAGGCTTAGAAGTCATTTCTGCAATTCCCATAGAAAATCAACGGCGTCTCTATTCAATTGTGTGGAGCGCATATCAGGTGGGTTTTCTCTGCCGGCTTAAGAGATACACGTGAAACTAAAGCCGATCCTGGGTGCCTAGGGTGCCTGTCATCCAATCCGCACTGAATTTCATTTCTAGCACATAGCCAAAAAATCGCCCCATTGACTTACATTGGAGTGCAGAAAAGGTCATTTTTTCTCGGTCCCTTTAAGAGGTAGGAGTTAAACAAGCTTAGGTCTGCGGTGCCCAGGGGGGACCCCATCCAGCCCGCACTGAGTTTCATTCCTACCACCTTAGGAAAAAAAGTCATTATTTTGAGGCTTAGAAGTCATTTCTGCAATTCCCATAGAAAATCAACGGCGTCTCTATTCAATTGTGTGGAGCGCATATCAGGTGGGTTTTCTCTGCCGGCTTAAGAGATACACGTGAAACTAAAGCCGATCCTGGGTGCCTAGGGTGCCTGTCATCCAATCCGCACTGAATTTCATTTCTAGCACATAGCCAAAAAATCGCCCCATTGACTTACATTGGAGTGCAGAAAAGGTCATTTTTTCTCGGTCCCTTTAAGAGGTAGGAGTTAAACAAGCTTAGGTCTGCGGTGCCCAGGGGGGACCCCATCCAGCCCGCACTGAGTTTCATTCCTACCACCTTAGGAAAAAAAGTCATTATTTTGAGGCTTAGAAGTCATTTCTGCAATTCCCATAGAAAATCAACGGCGTCTCTATTCAATTGTGTGGAGCGCATATCAGGTGGGTTTTCTCTGCCGGCTTAAGAGATACACGTGAAACTAAAGCCGATCCTGGGTGCCTAGGGTGCCTGTCATCCAATCCGCACTGAATTTCATTTCTAGCACATAGCCAAAAAATCGCCCCATTGACTTACATTGGAGTGCAGAAAAGGTCATTTTTTCTCGGTCCCTTTAAGAGGTAGGAGTTAAACAAGCTTAGGTCTGCGGTGCCCAGGGGGGACCCCATCCAGCCCGCACTGAGTTTCATTCCTACCACCTTAGGAAAAAAAGTCATTATTTTGAGGCTTAGAAGTCATTTCTGCAATTCCCATAGAAAATCAACGGCGTCTCTATTCAATTGTGTGGAGCGCATATCAGGTGGGTTTTCTCTGCCGGCTTAAGAGATACACGTGAAACTAAAGCCGATCCTGGGTGCCTAGGGTGCCTGTCATCCAATCCGCACTGAATTTCATTTCTAGCACATAGCCAAAAAATCGCCCCATTGACTTACATTGGAGTGCAGAAAAGGTCATTTTTTCTCGGTCCCTTTAAGAGGTAGGAGTTAAACAAGCTTAGGTCTGCGGTGCCCAGGGGGGACCCCATCCAGCCCGCACTGAGTTTCATTCCTACCACCTTAGGAAAAAAAGTCATTATTTTGAGGCTTAGAAGTCATTTCTGCAATTCCCATAGAAAATCAACGGCGTCTCTATTCAATTGTGTGGAGCGCATATCAGGTGGGTTTTCTCTGCCGGCTTAAGAGATACACGTGAAACTAAAGCCGATCCTGGGTGCCTAGGGTGCCTGTCATCCAATCCGCACTGAATTTCATTTCTAGCACATAGCCAAAAAATCGCCCCATTGACTTACATTGGAGTGCAGAAAAGGTCATTTTTTCTCGGTCCCTTTAAGAGGTAGGAGTTAAACAAGCTTAGGTCTGCGGTGCCCAGGGGGGACCCCATCCAGCCCGCACTGAGTTTCATTCCTACCACCTTAGGAAAAAAAGTCATTATTTTGAGGCTTAGAAGTCATTTCTGCAATTCCCATAGAAAATCAACGGCGTCTCTATTCAATTGTGTGGAGCGCATATCAGGTGGGTTTTCTCTGCCGGCTTAAGAGATACACGTGAAACTAAAGCCGATCCTGGGTGCCTAGGGTGCCTGTCATCCAATCCGCACTGAATTTCATTTCTAGCACATAGCCAAAAAATCGCCCCATTGACTTACATTGGAGTGCAGAAAAGGTCATTTTTTCTCGGTCCCTTTAAGAGGTAGGAGTTAAACAAGCTTAGGTCTGCGGTGCCCAGGGGGGACCCCATCCAGCCCGCACTGAGTTTCATTCCTACCACCTTAGGAAAAAAAGTCATTATTTTGAGGCTTAGAAGTCATTTCTGCAATTCCCATAGAAAATCAACGGCGTCTCTATTCAATTGTGTGGAGCGCATATCAGGTGGGTTTTCTCTGCCGGCTTAAGAGATACACGTGAAACTAAAGCCGATCCTGGGTGCCTAGGGTGCCTGTCATCCAATCCGCACTGAATTTCATTTCTAGCACATAGCCAAAAAATCGCCCCATTGACTTACATTGGAGTGCAGAAAAGGTCATTTTTTCTCGGTCCCTTTAAGAGGTAGGAGTTAAACAAGCTTAGGTCTGCGGTGCCCAGGGGGGACCCCATCCAGCCCGCACTGAGTTTCATTCCTACCACCTTAGGAAAAAAAGTCATTATTTTGAGGCTTAGAAGTCATTTCTGCAATTCCCATAGAAAATCAACGGCGTCTCTATTCAATTGTGTGGAGCGCATATCAGGTGGGTTTTCTCTGCCGGCTTAAGAGATACACGTGAAACTAAAGCCGATCCTGGGTGCCTAGGGTGCCTGTCATCCAATCCGCACTGAATTTCATTTCTAGCACATAGCCAAAAAATCGCCCCATTGACTTACATTGGAGTGCAGAAAAGGTCATTTTTTCTCGGTCCCTTTAAGAGGTAGGAGTTAAACAAGCTTAGGTCTGCGGTGCCCAGGGGGGACCCCATCCAGCCCGCACTGAGTTTCATTCCTACCACCTTAGGAAAAAAAGTCATTATTTTGAGGCTTAGAAGTCATTTCTGCAATTCCCATAGAAAATCAACGGCGTCTCTATTCAATTGTGTGGAGCGCATATCAGGTGGGTTTTCTCTGCCGGCTTAAGAGATACACGTGAAACTAAAGCCGATCCTGGGTGCCTAGGGTGCCTGTCATCCAATCCGCACTGAATTTCATTTCTAGCACATAGCCAAAAAATCGCCCCATTGACTTACATTGGAGTGCAGAAAAGGTCATTTTTTCTCGGTCCCTTTAAGAGGTAGGAGTTAAACAAGCTTAGGTCTGCGGTGCCCAGGGGGGACCCCATCCAGCCCGCACTGAGTTTCATTCCTACCACCTTAGGAAAAAAAGTCATTATTTTGAGGCTTAGAAGTCATTTCTGCAATTCCCATAGAAAATCAACGGCGTCTCTATTCAATTGTGTGGAGCGCATATCAGGTGGGTTTTCTCTGCCGGCTTAAGAGATACACGTGAAACTAAAGCCGATCCTGGGTGCCTAGGGTGCCTGTCATCCAATCCGCACTGAATTTCATTTCTAGCACATAGCCAAAAAATCGCCCCATTGACTTACATTGGAGTGCAGAAAAGGTCATTTTTTCTCGGTCCCTTTAAGAGGTAGGAGTTAAACAAGCTTAGGTCTGCGGTGCCCAGGGGGGACCCCATCCAGCCCGCACTGAGTTTCATTCCTACCACCTTAGGAAAAAAAGTCATTATTTTGAGGCTTAGAAGTCATTTCTGCAATTCCCATAGAAAATCAACGGCGTCTCTATTCAATTGTGTGGAGCGCATATCAGGTGGGTTTTCTCTGCCGGCTTAAGAGATACACGTGAAACTAAAGCCGATCCTGGGTGCCTAGGGTGCCTGTCATCCAATCCGCACTGAATTTCATTTCTAGCACATAGCCAAAAAATCGCCCCATTGACTTACATTGGAGTGCAGAAAAGGTCATTTTTTCTCGGTCCCTTTAAGAGGTAGGAGTTAAACAAGCTTAGGTCTGCGGTGCCCAGGGGGGACCCCATCCAGCCCGCACTGAGTTTCATTCCTACCACCTTAGGAAAAAAAGTCATTATTTTGAGGCTTAGAAGTCATTTCTGCAATTCCCATAGAAAATCAACGGCGTCTCTATTCAATTGTGTGGAGCGCATATCAGGTGGGTTTTCTCTGCCGGCTTAAGAGATACACGTGAAACTAAAGCCGATCCTGGGTGCCTAGGGTGCCTGTCATCCAATCCGCACTGAATTTCATTTCTAGCACATAGCCAAAAAATCGCCCCATTGACTTACATTGGAGTGCAGAAAAGGTCATTTTTTCTCGGTCCCTTTAAGAGGTAGGAGTTAAACAAGCTTAGGTCTGCGGTGCCCAGGGGGGACCCCATCCAGCCCGCACTGAGTTTCATTCCTACCACCTTAGGAAAAAAAGTCATTATTTTGAGGCTTAGAAGTCATTTCTGCAATTCCCATAGAAAATCAACGGCGTCTCTATTCAATTGTGTGGAGCGCATATCAGGTGGGTTTTCTCTGCCGGCTTAAGAGATACACGTGAAACTAAAGCCGATCCTGGGTGCCTAGGGTGCCTGTCATCCAATCCGCACTGAATTTCATTTCTAGCACATAGCCAAAAAATCGCCCCATTGACTTACATTGGAGTGCAGAAAAGGTCATTTTTTCTCGGTCCCTTTAAGAGGTAGGAGTTAAACAAGCTTAGGTCTGCGGTGCCCAGGGGGGACCCCATCCAGCCCGCACTGAGTTTCATTCCTACCACCTTAGGAAAAAAAGTCATTATTTTGAGGCTTAGAAGTCATTTCTGCAATTCCCATAGAAAATCAACGGCGTCTCTATTCAATTGTGTGGAGCGCATATCAGGTGGGTTTTCTCTGCCGGCTTAAGAGATACACGTGAAACTAAAGCCGATCCTGGGTGCCTAGGGTGCCTGTCATCCAATCCGCACTGAATTTCATTTCTAGCACATAGCCAAAAAATCGCCCCATTGACTTACATTGGAGTGCAGAAAAGGTCATTTTTTCTCGGTCCCTTTAAGAGGTAGGAGTTAAACAAGCTTAGGTCTGCGGTGCCCAGGGGGGACCCCATCCAGCCCGCACTGAGTTTCATTCCTACCACCTTAGGAAAAAAAGTCATTATTTTGAGGCTTAGAAGTCATTTCTGCAATTCCCATAGAAAATCAACGGCGTCTCTATTCAATTGTGTGGAGCGCATATCAGGTGGGTTTTCTCTGCCGGCTTAAGAGATACACGTGAAACTAAAGCCGATCCTGGGTGCCTAGGGTGCCTGTCATCCAATCCGCACTGAATTTCATTTCTAGCACATAGCCAAAAAATCGCCCCATTGACTTACATTGGAGTGCAGAAAAGGTCATTTTTTCTCGGTCCCTTTAAGAGGTAGGAGTTAAACAAGCTTAGGTCTGCGGTGCCCAGGGGGGACCCCATCCAGCCCGCACTGAGTTTCATTCCTACCACCTTAGGAAAAAAAGTCATTATTTTGAGGCTTAGAAGTCATTTCTGCAATTCCCATAGAAAATCAACGGCGTCTCTATTCAATTGTGTGGAGCGCATATCAGGTGGGTTTTCTCTGCCGGCTTAAGAGATACACGTGAAACTAAAGCCGATCCTGGGTGCCTAGGGTGCCTGTCATCCAATCCGCACTGAATTTCATTTCTAGCACATAGCCAAAAAATCGCCCCATTGACTTACATTGGAGTGCAGAAAAGGTCATTTTTTCTCGGTCCCTTTAAGAGGTAGGAGTTAAACAAGCTTAGGTCTGCGGTGCCCAGGGGGGACCCCATCCAGCCCGCACTGAGTTTCATTCCTACCACCTTAGGAAAAAAAGTCATTATTTTGAGGCTTAGAAGTCATTTCTGCAATTCCCATAGAAAATCAACGGCGTCTCTATTCAATTGTGTGGAGCGCATATCAGGTGGGTTTTCTCTGCCGGCTTAAGAGATACACGTGAAACTAAAGCCGATCCTGGGTGCCTAGGGTGCCTGTCATCCAATCCGCACTGAATTTCATTTCTAGCACATAGCCAAAAAATCGCCCCATTGACTTACATTGGAGTGCAGAAAAGGTCATTTTTTCTCGGTCCCTTTAAGAGGTAGGAGTTAAACAAGCTTAGGTCTGCGGTGCCCAGGGGGGACCCCATCCAGCCCGCACTGAGTTTCATTCCTACCACCTTAGGAAAAAAAGTCATTATTTTGAGGCTTAGAAGTCATTTCTGCAATTCCCATAGAAAATCAACGGCGTCTCTATTCAATTGTGTGGAGCGCATATCAGGTGGGTTTTCTCTGCCGGCTTAAGAGATACACGTGAAACTAAAGCCGATCCTGGGTGCCTAGGGTGCCTGTCATCCAATCCGCACTGAATTTCATTTCTAGCACATAGCCAAAAAATCGCCCCATTGACTTACATTGGAGTGCAGAAAAGGTCATTTTTTCTCGGTCCCTTTAAGAGGTAGGAGTTAAACAAGCTTAGGTCTGCGGTGCCCAGGGGGGACCCCATCCAGCCCGCACTGAGTTTCATTCCTACCACCTTAGGAAAAAAAGTCATTATTTTGAGGCTTAGAAGTCATTTCTGCAATTCCCATAGAAAATCAACGGCGTCTCTATTCAATTGTGTGGAGCGCATATCAGGTGGGTTTTCTCTGCCGGCTTAAGAGATACACGTGAAACTAAAGCCGATCCTGGGTGCCTAGGGTGCCTGTCATCCAATCCGCACTGAATTTCATTTCTAGCACATAGCCAAAAAATCGCCCCATTGACTTACATTGGAGTGCAGAAAAGGTCATTTTTTCTCGGTCCCTTTAAGAGGTAGGAGTTAAACAAGCTTAGGTCTGCGGTGCCCAGGGGGGACCCCATCCAGCCCGCACTGAGTTTCATTCCTACCACCTTAGGAAAAAAAGTCATTATTTTGAGGCTTAGAAGTCATTTCTGCAATTCCCATAGAAAATCAACGGCGTCTCTATTCAATTGTGTGGAGCGCATATCAGGTGGGTTTTCTCTGCCGGCTTAAGAGATACACGTGAAACTAAAGCCGATCCTGGGTGCCTAGGGTGCCTGTCATCCAATCCGCACTGAATTTCATTTCTAGCACATAGCCAAAAAATCGCCCCATTGACTTACATTGGAGTGCAGAAAAGGTCATTTTTTCTCGGTCCCTTTAAGAGGTAGGAGTTAAACAAGCTTAGGTCTGCGGTGCCCAGGGGGGACCCCATCCAGCCCGCACTGAGTTTCATTCCTACCACCTTAGGAAAAAAAGTCATTATTTTGAGGCTTAGAAGTCATTTCTGCAATTCCCATAGAAAATCAACGGCGTCTCTATTCAATTGTGTGGAGCGCATATCAGGTGGGTTTTCTCTGCCGGCTTAAGAGATACACGTGAAACTAAAGCCGATCCTGGGTGCCTAGGGTGCCTGTCATCCAATCCGCACTGAATTTCATTTCTAGCACATAGCCAAAAAATCGCCCCATTGACTTACATTGGAGTGCAGAAAAGGTCATTTTTTCTCGGTCCCTTTAAGAGGTAGGAGTTAAACAAGCTTAGGTCTGCGGTGCCCAGGGGGGACCCCATCCAGCCCGCACTGAGTTTCATTCCTACCACCTTAGGAAAAAAAGTCATTATTTTGAGGCTTAGAAGTCATTTCTGCAATTCCCATAGAAAATCAACGGCGTCTCTATTCAATTGTGTGGAGCGCATATCAGGTGGGTTTTCTCTGCCGGCTTAAGAGATACACGTGAAACTAAAGCCGATCCTGGGTGCCTAGGGTGCCTGTCATCCAATCCGCACTGAATTTCATTTCTAGCACATAGCCAAAAAATCGCCCCATTGACTTACATTGGAGTGCAGAAAAGGTCATTTTTTCTCGGTCCCTTTAAGAGGTAGGAGTTAAACAAGCTTAGGTCTGCGGTGCCCAGGGGGGACCCCATCCAGCCCGCACTGAGTTTCATTCCTACCACCTTAGGAAAAAAAGTCATTATTTTGAGGCTTAGAAGTCATTTCTGCAATTCCCATAGAAAATCAACGGCGTCTCTATTCAATTGTGTGGAGCGCATATCAGGTGGGTTTTCTCTGCCGGCTTAAGAGATACACGTGAAACTAAAGCCGATCCTGGGTGCCTAGGGTGCCTGTCATCCAATCCGCACTGAATTTCATTTCTAGCACATAGCCAAAAAATCGCCCCATTGACTTACATTGGAGTGCAGAAAAGGTCATTTTTTCTCGGTCCCTTTAAGAGGTAGGAGTTAAACAAGCTTAGGTCTGCGGTGCCCAGGGGGGACCCCATCCAGCCCGCACTGAGTTTCATTCCTACCACCTTAGGAAAAAAAGTCATTATTTTGAGGCTTAGAAGTCATTTCTGCAATTCCCATAGAAAATCAACGGCGTCTCTATTCAATTGTGTGGAGCGCATATCAGGTGGGTTTTCTCTGCCGGCTTAAGAGATACACGTGAAACTAAAGCCGATCCTGGGTGCCTAGGGTGCCTGTCATCCAATCCGCACTGAATTTCATTTCTAGCACATAGCCAAAAAATCGCCCCATTGACTTACATTGGAGTGCAGAAAAGGTCATTTTTTCTCGGTCCCTTTAAGAGGTAGGAGTTAAACAAGCTTAGGTCTGCGGTGCCCAGGGGGGACCCCATCCAGCCCGCACTGAGTTTCATTCCTACCACCTTAGGAAAAAAAGTCATTATTTTGAGGCTTAGAAGTCATTTCTGCAATTCCCATAGAAAATCAACGGCGTCTCTATTCAATTGTGTGGAGCGCATATCAGGTGGGTTTTCTCTGCCGGCTTAAGAGATACACGTGAAACTAAAGCCGATCCTGGGTGCCTAGGGTGCCTGTCATCCAATCCGCACTGAATTTCATTTCTAGCACATAGCCAAAAAATCGCCCCATTGACTTACATTGGAGTGCAGAAAAGGTCATTTTTTCTCGGTCCCTTTAAGAGGTAGGAGTTAAACAAGCTTAGGTCTGCGGTGCCCAGGGGGGACCCCATCCAGCCCGCACTGAGTTTCATTCCTACCACCTTAGGAAAAAAAGTCATTATTTTGAGGCTTAGAAGTCATTTCTGCAATTCCCATAGAAAATCAACGGCGTCTCTATTCAATTGTGTGGAGCGCATATCAGGTGGGTTTTCTCTGCCGGCTTAAGAGATACACGTGAAACTAAAGCCGATCCTGGGTGCCTAGGGTGCCTGTCATCCAATCCGCACTGAATTTCATTTCTAGCACATAGCCAAAAAATCGCCCCATTGACTTACATTGGAGTGCAGAAAAGGTCATTTTTTCTCGGTCCCTTTAAGAGGTAGGAGTTAAACAAGCTTAGGTCTGCGGTGCCCAGGGGGGACCCCATCCAGCCCGCACTGAGTTTCATTCCTACCACCTTAGGAAAAAAAGTCATTATTTTGAGGCTTAGAAGTCATTTCTGCAATTCCCATAGAAAATCAACGGCGTCTCTATTCAATTGTGTGGAGCGCATATCAGGTGGGTTTTCTCTGCCGGCTTAAGAGATACACGTGAAACTAAAGCCGATCCTGGGTGCCTAGGGTGCCTGTCATCCAATCCGCACTGAATTTCATTTCTAGCACATAGCCAAAAAATCGCCCCATTGACTTACATTGGAGTGCAGAAAAGGTCATTTTTTCTCGGTCCCTTTAAGAGGTAGGAGTTAAACAAGCTTAGGTCTGCGGTGCCCAGGGGGGACCCCATCCAGCCCGCACTGAGTTTCATTCCTACCACCTTAGGAAAAAAAGTCATTATTTTGAGGCTTAGAAGTCATTTCTGCAATTCCCATAGAAAATCAACGGCGTCTCTATTCAATTGTGTGGAGCGCATATCAGGTGGGTTTTCTCTGCCGGCTTAAGAGATACACGTGAAACTAAAGCCGATCCTGGGTGCCTAGGGTGCCTGTCATCCAATCCGCACTGAATTTCATTTCTAGCACATAGCCAAAAAATCGCCCCATTGACTTACATTGGAGTGCAGAAAAGGTCATTTTTTCTCGGTCCCTTTAAGAGGTAGGAGTTAAACAAGCTTAGGTCTGCGGTGCCCAGGGGGGACCCCATCCAGCCCGCACTGAGTTTCATTCCTACCACCTTAGGAAAAAAAGTCATTATTTTGAGGCTTAGAAGTCATTTCTGCAATTCCCATAGAAAATCAACGGCGTCTCTATTCAATTGTGTGGAGCGCATATCAGGTGGTTTTCTCTGCCGGCTTAAGAGATACACGTGAAACTAAAGCCGATCCTGGGTGCCTAGGGTGCCTGTCATCCAATCCGCACTGAATTTCATTTCTAGCACATAGCCAAAAAATCGCCCCATTGACTTACATTGGAGTGCAGAAAAGGTCATTTTTTCTCGGTCCCTTTAAGAGGTAGGAGTTAAACAAGCTTAGGTCTGCGGTGCCCAGGGGGGACCCCATCCAGCCCGCACTGAGTTTCATTCCTACCACCTTAGGAAAAAAAGTCATTATTTTGAGGCTTAGAAGTCATTTCTGCAATTCCCATAGAAAATCAACGGCGTCTCTATTCAATTGTGTGGAGCGCATATCAGGTGGGTTTTCTCTGCCGGCTTAAGAGATACACGTGAAACTAAAGCCGATCCTGGGTGCCTAGGGTGCCTGTCATCCAATCCGCACTGAATTTCATTTCTAGCACATAGCCAAAAAATCGCCCCATTGACTTACATTGGAGTGCAGAAAAGGTCATTTTTTCTCGGTCCCTTTAAGAGGTAGGAGTTAAACAAGCTTAGGTCTGCGGTGCCCAGGGGGACCCCCGCACCGCACTAAGCTTGTTTAATCCTACCCTTAAAGTCATTAGAGAAAAAAGTCATTTCTGCACTCCAATGTAAGTCAATGGGGCGATTTTTTGGCTAGTGCATAGAAATGAAATTCAGTGCGGATTGGATGACAGGCACCCTAGGCACCCAGGATCGGCTTTAGTTTCACGTGTATCTCTTAAGCGGCAGAGAAAACCACCTGATATGCGCTCCACACAATTGAATAGAGACGCCGTTGATTTTCTATGGGAATTGCAGAAATGACTTCTAAGCCTCAAAATAATGACTTTTTTCCTAAGGTGGTAGGAATGAAACTCAGTGCGGGCTGGATGGGGTCCCCCCTGGGCACCGCAGACCTAAGCTTGTTTAACTCCTACCTCTTAAAGGGACCGAGAAAAAATGACCTTTTCTGCACTCCAATGTAAGTCAATGGGGCGATTTTTTGGCTATGTGCTAGAAATGAAATTCAGTGCGGATTGGATGACAGGCACCCTAGGCACCCAGGATCGGCTTTAGTTTCACGTGTATCTCTTAAGCCGGCAGAGAAAACCCACCTGATATGCGCTCCACACAATTGAATAGAGACGCCGTTGATTTTCTATGGGAATTGCAGAAATGACTTCTAAGCCTCAAAATAATGACTTTTTTTCCTAAGGTGGTAGGAATGAAACTCAGTGCGGGCTGGATGGGGTCCCCCTGGGCACCGCAGACCTAAGCTTGTTTAACTCCTACCTCTTAAAGGGACCGAGAAAAAATGACCTTTTCTGCACTCCAATGTAAGTCAATGGGGCGATTTTTTGGCTATGTGCTAGAAATGAAATTCAGTGCGGATTGGATGACAGGCACCCTAGGCACCCAGGATCGGCTTTAGTTTCACGTGTATCTCTTAAGCCGGCAGAGAAAACCCACCTGATATGCGCTCCACACAATTGAATAGAGACGCCGTTGATTTTCTATGGGAATTGCAGAAATGACTTCTAAGCCTCAAAATAATGACTTTTTTCCTAAGGTGGTAGGAATGAAACTCAGTGCGGGCTGGATGGGGTCCCCCTGGGCACCGCAGACCTAAGCTTGTTTAACTCCTACCTCTTAAAGGGACCGAGAAAAAATGACCTTTTCTGCACTCCAATGTAAGTCAATGGGGCGATTTTTTGGCTATGTGCTAGAAATGAAATTCAGTGCGGATTGGATGACAGGCACCCTAGGCACCCAGGATCGGCTTTAGTTTCACGTGTATCTCTTAAGCCGGCAGAGAAAACCCACCTGATATGCGCTCCACACAATTGAATAGAGACGCCGTTGATTTTCTATGGGAATTGCAGAAATGACTTCTAAGCCTCAAAATAATGACTTTTTTTCCTAAGGTGGTAGGAATGAAACTCAGTGCGGGCTGGATGGGGTCCCCCTGGGCACCGCAGACCTAAGCTTGTTTAACTCCTACCTCTTAAAGGGACCGAGAAAAAATGACCTTTTCTGCACTCCAATGTAAGTCAATGGGGCGATTTTTTGGCTATGTGCTAGAAATGAAATTCAGTGCGGATTGGATGACAGGCACCCTAGGCACCCAGGATCGGCTTTAGTTTCACGTGTATCTCTTAAGCCGGCAGAGAAAACCCACCTGATATGCGCTCCACACAATTGAATAGAGACGCCGTTGATTTTCTATGGGAATTGCAGAAATGACTTCTAAGCCTCAAAATAATGACTTTTTTTCCTAAGGTGGTAGGAATGAAACTCAGTGCGGGCTGGATGGGGTCCCCCCTGGGCACCGCAGACCTAAGCTTGTTTAACTCCTACCTCTTAAAGGGACCGAGAAAAAATGACCTTTTCTGCACTCCAATGTAAGTCAATGGGGCGATTTTTTGGCTATGTGCTAGAAATGAAATTCAGTGCGGATTGGATGACAGGCACCCTAGGCACCCAGGATCGGCTTTAGTTTCACGTGTATCTCTTAAGCCGGCAGAGAAAACCCACCTGATATGCGCTCCACACAATTGAATAGAGACGCCGTTGATTTTCTATGGGAATTGCAGAAATGACTTCTAAGCCTCAAAATAATGACTTTTTTTCCTAAGGTGGTAGGAATGAAACTCAGTGCGGGCTGGATGGGGTCCCCCCTGGGCACCGCAGACCTAAGCTTGTTTAACTCCTACCTCTTAAAGGGACCGAGAAAAAATGACCTTTTCTGCACTCCAATGTAAGTCAATGGGGCGATTTTTTGGCTATGTGCTAGAAATGAAATTCAGTGCGGATTGGATGACAGGCACCCTAGGCACCCAGGATCGGCTTTAGTTTCACGTGTATCTCTTAAGCCGGCAGAGAAAACCCACCTGATATGCGCTCCACACAATTGAATAGAGACGCCGTTGATTTTCTATGGGAATTGCAGAAATGACTTCTAAGCCTCAAAATAATGACTTTTTTTCCTAAGGTGGTAGGAATGAAACTCAGTGCGGGCTGGATGGGGTCCCCCCTGGGCACCGCAGACCTAAGCTTGTTTAACTCCTACCTCTTAAAGGGACCGAGAAAAAATGACCTTTTCTGCACTCCAATGTAAGTCAATGGGGCGATTTTTTGGCTATGTGCTAGAAATGAAATTCAGTGCGGATTGGATGACAGGCACCCTAGGCACCCAGGATCGGCTTTAGTTTCACGTGTATCTCTTAAGCCGGCAGAGAAAACCCACCTGATATGCGCTCCACACAATTGAATAGAGACGCCGTTGATTTTCTATGGGAATTGCAGAAATGACTTCTAAGCCTCAAAATAATGACTTTTTTTCCTAAGGTGGTAGGAATGAAACTCAGTGCGGGCTGGATGGGGTCCCCCCTGGGCACCGCAGACCTAAGCTTGTTTAACTCCTACCTCTTAAAGGGACCGAGAAAAAATGACCTTTTCTGCACTCCAATGTAAGTCAATGGGGCGATTTTTTGGCTATGTGCTAGAAATGAAATTCAGTGCGGATTGGATGACAGGCACCCTAGGCACCCAGGATCGGCTTTAGTTTCACGTGTATCTCTTAAGCCGGCAGAGAAAACCCACCTGATATGCGCTCCACACAATTGAATAGAGACGCCGTTGATTTTCTATGGGAATTGCAGAAATGACTTCTAAGCCTCAAAATAATGACTTTTTTTCCTAAGGTGGTAGGAATGAAACTCAGTGCGGGCTGGATGGGGTCCCCCCTGGGCACCGCAGACCTAAGCTTGTTTAACTCCTACCTCTTAAAGGGACCGAGAAAAAATGACCTTTTCTGCACTCCAATGTAAGTCAATGGGGCGATTTTTTGGCTATGTGCTAGAAATGAAATTCAGTGCGGATTGGATGACAGGCACCCTAGGCACCCAGGATCGGCTTTAGTTTCACGTGTATCTCTTAAGCCGGCAGAGAAAACCCACCTGATATGCGCTCCACACAATTGAATAGAGACGCCGTTGATTTTCTATGGGAATTGCAGAAATGACTTCTAAGCCTCAAAATAATGACTTTTTTTCCTAAGGTGGTAGGAATGAAACTCAGTGCGGGCTGGATGGGGTCCCCCCTGGGCACCGCAGACCTAAGCTTGTTTAACTCCTACCTCTTAAAGGGACCGAGAAAAAATGACCTTTTCTGCACTCCAATGTAAGTCAATGGGGCGATTTTTTGGCTATGTGCTAGAAATGAAATTCAGTGCGGATTGGATGACAGGCACCCTAGGCACCCAGGATCGGCTTTAGTTTCACGTGTATCTCTTAAGCCGGCAGAGAAAACCCACCTGATATGCGCTCCACACAATTGAATAGAGACGCCGTTGATTTTCTATGGGAATTGCAGAAATGACTTCTAAGCCTCAAAATAATGACTTTTTTTCCTAAGGTGGTAGGAATGAAACTCAGTGCGGGCTGGATGGGGTCCCCCTGGGCACCGCAGACCTAAGCTTGTTTAACTCCTACCTCTTAAAGGGACCGAGAAAAAATGACCTTTTCTGCACTCCAATGTAAGTCAATGGGGCGATTTTTTGGCTATGTGCTAGAAATGAAATTCAGTGCGGATTGGATGACAGGCACCCTAGGCACCCAGGATCGGCTTTAGTTTCACGTGTATCTCTTAAGCCGGCAGAGAAAACCCACCTGATATGCGCTCCACACAATTGAATAGAGACGCCGTTGATTTTCTATGGGAATTGCAGAAATGACTTCTAAGCCTCAAAATAATGACTTTTTTTCCTAAGGTGGTAGGAATGAAACTCAGTGCGGGCTGGATGGGGTCCCCCCTGGGCACCGCAGACCTAAGCTTGTTTAACTCCTACCTCTTAAAGGGACCGAGAAAAAATGACCTTTTCTGCACTCCAATGTAAGTCAATGGGGCGATTTTTTGGCTATGTGCTAGAAATGAAATTCAGTGCGGATTGGATGACAGGCACCCTAGGCACCCAGGATCGGCTTTAGTTTCACGTGTATCTCTTAAGCCGGCAGAGAAAACCCACCTGATATGCGCTCCACACAATTGAATAGAGACGCCGTTGATTTTCTATGGGAATTGCAGAAATGACTTCTAAGCCTCAAAATAATGACTTTTTTTCCTAAGGTGGTAGGAATGAAACTCAGTGCGGGCTGGATGGGGTCCCCCCTGGGCACCGCAGACCTAAGCTTGTTTAACTCCTACCTCTTAAAGGGACCGAGAAAAAATGACCTTTTCTGCACTCCAATGTAAGTCAATGGGGCGATTTTTTGGCTATGTGCTAGAAATGAAATTCAGTGCGGATTGGATGACAGGCACCCTAGGCACCCAGGATCGGCTTTAGTTTCACGTGTATCTCTTAAGCCGGCAGAGAAAACCCACCTGATATGCGCTCCACACAATTGAATAGAGACGCCGTTGATTTTCTATGGGAATTGCAGAAATGACTTCTAAGCCTCAAAATAATGACTTTTTTTCCTAAGGTGGTAGGAATGAAACTCAGTGCGGGCTGGATGGGGTCCCCCCTGGGCACCGCAGACCTAAGCTTGTTTAACTCCTACCTCTTAAAGGGACCGAGAAAAAATGACCTTTTCTGCACTCCAATGTAAGTCAATGGGGCGATTTTTTGGCTATGTGCTAGAAATGAAATTCAGTGCGGATTGGATGACAGGCACCCTAGGCACCCAGGATCGGCTTTAGTTTCACGTGTATCTCTTAAGCCGGCAGAGAAAACCCACCTGATATGCGCTCCACACAATTGAATAGAGACGCCGTTGATTTTCTATGGGAATTGCAGAAATGACTTCTAAGCCTCAAAATAATGACTTTTTTTCCTAAGGTGGTAGGAATGAAACTCAGTGCGGGCTGGATGGGGTCCCCCCTGGGCACCGCAGACCTAAGCTTGTTTAACTCCTACCTCTTAAAGGGACCGAGAAAAAATGACCTTTTCTGCACTCCAATGTAAGTCAATGGGGCGATTTTTTGGCTATGTGCTAGAAATGAAATTCAGTGCGGATTGGATGACAGGCACCCTAGGCACCCAGGATCGGCTTTAGTTTCACGTGTATCTCTTAAGCCGGCAGAGAAAACCCACCTGATATGCGCTCCACACAATTGAATAGAGACGCCGTTGATTTTCTATGGGAATTGCAGAAATGACTTCTAAGCCTCAAAATAATGACTTTTTTTCCTAAGGTGGTAGGAATGAAACTCAGTGCGGGCTGGATGGGGTCCCCCTGGGCACCGCAGACCTAAGCTTGTTTAACTCCTACCTCTTAAAGGGACCGAGAAAAAATGACCTTTTCTGCACTCCAATGTAAGTCAATGGGGCGATTTTTTGGCTATGTGCTAGAAATGAAATTCAGTGCGGATTGGATGACAGGCACCCTAGGCACCCAGGATCGGCTTTAGTTTCACGTGTATCTCTTAAGCCGGCAGAGAAAACCCACCTGATATGCGCTCCACACAATTGAATAGAGACGCCGTTGATTTTCTATGGGAATTGCAGAAATGACTTCTAAGCCTCAAAATAATGACTTTTTTTCCTAAGGTGGTAGGAATGAAACTCAGTGCGGGCTGGATGGGGTCCCCCCTGGGCACCGCAGACCTAAGCTTGTTTAACTCCTACCTCTTAAAGGGACCGAGAAAAAATGACCTTTTCTGCACTCCAATGTAAGTCAATGGGGCGATTTTTTGGCTATGTGCTAGAAATGAAATTCAGTGCGGATTGGATGACAGGCACCCTAGGCACCCAGGATCGGCTTTAGTTTCACGTGTATCTCTTAAGCCGGCAGAGAAAACCCACCTGATATGCGCTCCACACAATTGAATAGAGACGCCGTTGATTTTCTATGGGAATTGCAGAAATGACTTCTAAGCCTCAAAATAATGACTTTTTTTCCTAAGGTGGTAGGAATGAAACTCAGTGCGGGCTGGATGGGGTCCCCCCTGGGCACCGCAGACCTAAGCTTGTTTAACTCCTACCTCTTAAAGGGACCGAGAAAAAATGACCTTTTCTGCACTCCAATGTAAGTCAATGGGGCGATTTTTTGGCTATGTGCTAGAAATGAAATTCAGTGCGGATTGGATGACAGGCACCCTAGGCACCCAGGATCGGCTTTAGTTTCACGTGTATCTCTTAAGCCGGCAGAGAAAACCCACCTGATATGCGCTCCACACAATTGAATAGAGACGCCGTTGATTTTCTATGGGAATTGCAGAAATGACTTCTAAGCCTCAAAATAATGACTTTTTTTCCTAAGGTGGTAGGAATGAAACTCAGTGCGGGCTGGATGGGGTCCCCCCTGGGCACCGCAGACCTAAGCTTGTTTAACTCCTACCTCTTAAAGGGACCGAGAAAAAATGACCTTTTCTGCACTCCAATGTAAGTCAATGGGGCGATTTTTTGGCTATGTGCTAGAAATGAAATTCAGTGCGGATTGGATGACAGGCACCCTAGGCACCCAGGATCGGCTTTAGTTTCACGTGTATCTCTTAAGCCGGCAGAGAAAACCCACCTGATATGCGCTCCACACAATTGAATAGAGACGCCATTGATTTTCTATGGGAATTGCAGAAATGACTTCTAAGCCTCAAAATAATGACTTTTTTTCCTAAGGTGGTAGGAATGAAACTCAGTGCGGGCTGGATGGGGTCCCCCCTGGGCACCGCAGACCTAAGCTTGTTTAACTCCTACCTCTTAAAGGGACCGAGAAAAAATGACCTTTTCTGCACTCCAATGTAAGTCAATGGGGCGATTTTTTGGCTATGTGCTAGAAATGAAATTCAGTGCGGATTGGATGACAGGCACCCTAGGCACCCAGGATCGGCTTTAGTTTCACGTGTATCTCTTAAGCCGGCAGAGAAAACCCACCTGATATGCGCTCCACACAATTGAATAGAGACGCCGTTGATTTTCTATGGGAATTGCAGAAATGACTTCTAAGCCTCAAAATAATGACTTTTTTTCCTAAGGTGGTAGGAATGAAACTCAGTGCGGGCTGGATGGGGTCCCCCTGGGCACCGCAGACCTAAGCTTGTTTAACTCCTACCTCTTAAAGGGACCGAGAAAAAATGACCTTTTCTGCACTCCAATGTAAGTCAATGGGGCGATTTTTTGGCTATGTGCTAGAAATGAAATTCAGTGCGGATTGGATGACAGGCACCCTAGGCACCCAGGATCGGCTTTAGTTTCACGTGTATCTCTTAAGCCGGCAGAGAAAACCCACCTGATATGCGCTCCACACAATTGAATAGAGACGCCGTTGATTTTCTATGGGAATTGCAGAAATGACTTCTAAGCCTCAAAATAATGACTTTTTTTCCTAAGGTGGTAGGAATGAAACTCAGTGCGGGCTGGATGGGGTCCCCCTGGGCACCGCAGACCTAAGCTTGTTTAACTCCTACCTCTTAAAGGGACCGAGAAAAAATGACCTTTTCTGCACTCCAATGTAAGTCAATGGGGCGATTTTTTGGCTATGTGCTAGAAATGAAATTCAGTGCGGATTGGATGACAGGCACCCTAGGCACCCAGGATCGGCTTTAGTTTCACGTGTATCTCTTAAGCCGGCAGAGAAAACCCACCTGATATGCGCTCCACACAATTGAATAGAGACGCCGTTGATTTTCTATGGGAATTGCAGAAATGACTTCTAAGCCTCAAAATAATGACTTTTTTTCCTAAGGTGGTAGGAATGAAACTCAGTGCGGGCTGGATGGGGTCCCCCCTGGGCACCGCAGACCTAAGCTTGTTTAACTCCTACCTCTTAAAGGGACCGAGAAAAAATGACCTTTTCTGCACTCCAATGTAAGTCAATGGGGCGATTTTTTGGCTATGTGCTAGAAATGAAATTCAGTGCGGATTGGATGACAGGCACCCTAGGCACCCAGGATCGGCTTTAGTTTCACGTGTATCTCTTAAGCCGGCAGAGAAAACCCACCTGATATGCGCTCCACACAATTGAATAGAGACGCCGTTGATTTTCTATGGGAATTGCAGAAATGACTTCTAAGCCTCAAAATAATGACTTTTTTTCCTAAGGTGGTAGGAATGAAACTCAGTGCGGGCTGGATGGGGTCCCCCCTGGGCACCGCAGACCTAAGCTTGTTTAACTCCTACCTCTTAAAGGGACCGAGAAAAAATGACCTTTTCTGCACTCCAATGTAAGTCAATGGGGCGATTTTTTGGCTATGTGCTAGAAATGAAATTCAGTGCGGATTGGATGACAGGCACCCTAGGCACCCAGGATCGGCTTTAGTTTCACGTGTATCTCTTAAGCCGGCAGAGAAAACCCACCTGATATGCGCTCCACACAATTGAATAGAGACGCCGTTGATTTTCTATGGGAATTGCAGAAATGACTTCTAAGCCTCAAAATAATGACTTTTTTTCCTAAGGTGGTAGGAATGAAACTCAGTGCGGGCTGGATGGGGTCCCCCCTGGGCACCGCAGACCTAAGCTTGTTTAACTCCTACCTCTTAAAGGGACCGAGAAAAAATGACCTTTTCTGCACTCCAATGTAAGTCAATGGGGCGATTTTTTGGCTATGTGCTAGAAATGAAATTCAGTGCGGATTGGATGACAGGCACCCTAGGCACCCAGGATCGGCTTTAGTTTCACGTGTATCTCTTAAGCCGGCAGAGAAAACCCACCTGATATGCGCTCCACACAATTGAATAGAGACGCCGTTGATTTTCTATGGGAATTGCAGAAATGACTTCTAAGCCTCAAAATAATGACTTTTTTTCCTAAGGTGGTAGGAATGAAACTCAGTGCGGGCTGGATGGGGTCCCCCTGGGCACCGCAGACCTAAGCTTGTTTAACTCCTACCTCTTAAAGGGACCGAGAAAAAATGACCTTTTCTGCACTCCAATGTAAGTCAATGGGGCGATTTTTTGGCTATGTGCTAGAAATGAAATTCAGTGCGGATTGGATGACAGGCACCCTAGGCACCCAGGATCGGCTTTAGTTTCACGTGTATCTCTTAAGCCGGCAGAGAAAACCCACCTGATATGCGCTCCACACAATTGAATAGAGACGCCGTTGATTTTCTATGGGAATTGCAGAAATGACTTCTAAGCCTCAAAATAATGACTTTTTTTCCTAAGGTGGTAGGAATGAAACTCAGTGCGGGCTGGATGGGGTCCCCCCTGGGCACCGCAGACCTAAGCTTGTTTAACTCCTACCTCTTAAAGGGACCGAGAAAAAATGACCTTTTCTGCACTCCAATGTAAGTCAATGGGGCGATTTTTTGGCTATGTGCTAGAAATGAAATTCAGTGCGGATTGGATGACAGGCACCCTAGGCACCCAGGATCGGCTTTAGTTTCACGTGTATCTCTTAAGCCGGCAGAGAAAACCCACCTGATATGCGCTCCACACAATTGAATAGAGACGCCGTTGATTTTCTATGGGAATTGCAGAAATGACTTCTAAGCCTCAAAATAATGACTTTTTTTCCTAAGGTGGTAGGAATGAAACTCAGTGCGGGCTGGATGGGGTCCCCCCTGGGCACCGCAGACCTAAGCTTGTTTAACTCCTACCTCTTAAAGGGACCGAGAAAAAATGACCTTTTCTGCACTCCAATGTAAGTCAATGGGGCGATTTTTTGGCTATGTGCTAGAAATGAAATTCAGTGCGGATTGGATGACAGGCACCCTAGGCACCCAGGATCGGCTTTAGTTTCACGTGTATCTCTTAAGCCGGCAGAGAAAACCCACCTGATATGCGCTCCACACAATTGAATAGAGACGCCGTTGATTTTCTATGGGAATTGCAGAAATGACTTCTAAGCCTCAAAATAATGACTTTTTTTCCTAAGGTGGTAGGAATGAAACTCAGTGCGGGCTGGATGGGGTCCCCCCTGGGCACCGCAGACCTAAGCTTGTTT
Organism: Dendropsophus ebraccatus; assembly: GCF_027789765.1. Lineage (NCBI taxonomy): Eukaryota > Metazoa > Chordata > Amphibia > Anura > Hylidae > Dendropsophus > Dendropsophus ebraccatus. The sequence continues at coordinate 41,921 of NW_027210217.1, read as the reverse complement.
AACTCCTACCTCTTAAAGGGACCGAGAAAAAATGACCTTTTCTGCACTCCAATGTAAGTCAATGGGGCGATTTTTTGGCTATGTGCTAGAAATGAAATTCAGTGCGGATTGGATGACAGGCACCCTAGGCACCCAGGATCGGCTTTAGTTTCACGTGTATCTCTTAAGCCGGCAGAGAAAACCCACCTGATATGCGCTCCACACAATTGAATAGAGACGCCGTTGATTTTCTATGGGAATTGCAGAAATGACTTCTAAGCCTCAAAATAATGACTTTTTTTCCTAAGGTGGTAGGAATGAAACTCAGTGCGGGCTGGATGGGGTCCCCCCTGGGCACCGCAGACCTAAGCTTGTTTAACTCCTACCTCTTAAAGGGACCGAGAAAAAATGACCTTTTCTGCACTCCAATGTAAGTCAATGGGGCGATTTTTTGGCTATGTGCTAGAAATGAAATTCAGTGCGGATTGGATGACAGGCACCCTAGGCACCCAGGATCGGCTTTAGTTTCACGTGTATCTCTTAAGCCGGCAGAGAAAACCCACCTGATATGCGCTCCACACAATTGAATAGAGACGCCGTTGATTTTCTATGGGAATTGCAGAAATGACTTCTAAGCCTCAAAATAATGACTTTTTTTCCTAAGGTGGTAGGAATGAAACTCAGTGCGGGCTGGATGGGGTCCCCCCTGGGCACCGCAGACCTAAGCTTGTTTAACTCCTACCTCTTAAAGGGACCGAGAAAAAATGACCTTTTCTGCACTCCAATGTAAGTCAATGGGGCGATTTTTTGGCTATGTGCTAGAAATGAAATTCAGTGCGGATTGGATGACAGGCACCCTAGGCACCCAGGATCGGCTTTAGTTTCACGTGTATCTCTTAAGCCGGCAGAGAAAACCCACCTGATATGCGCTCCACACAATTGAATAGAGACGCCGTTGATTTTCTATGGGAATTGCAGAAATGACTTCTAAGCCTCAAAATAATGACTTTTTTTCCTAAGGTGGTAGGAATGAAACTCAGTGCGGGCTGGATGGGGTCCCCCCTGGGCACCGCAGACCTAAGCTTGTTTAACTCCTACCTCTTAAAGGGACCGAGAAAAAATGACCTTTTCTGCACTCCAATGTAAGTCAATGGGGCGATTTTTTGGCTATGTGCTAGAAATGAAATTCAGTGCGGATTGGATGACAGGCACCCTAGGCACCCAGGATCGGCTTTAGTTTCACGTGTATCTCTTAAGCCGGCAGAGAAAACCCACCTGATATGCGCTCCACACAATTGAATAGAGACGCCGTTGATTTTCTATGGGAATTGCAGAAATGACTTCTAAGCCTCAAAATAATGACTTTTTTTCCTAAGGTGGTAGGAATGAAACTCAGTGCGGGCTGGATGGGGTCCCCCTGGGCACCGCAGACCTAAGCTTGTTTAACTCCTACCTCTTAAAGGGACCGAGAAAAAATGACCTTTTCTGCACTCCAATGTAAGTCAATGGGGCGATTTTTTGGCTATGTGCTAGAAATGAAATTCAGTGCGGATTGGATGACAGGCACCCTAGGCACCCAGGATCGGCTTTAGTTTCACGTGTATCTCTTAAGCCGGCAGAGAAAACCCACCTGATATGCGCTCCACACAATTGAATAGAGACGCCGTTGATTTTCTATGGGAATTGCAGAAATGACTTCTAAGCCTCAAAATAATGACTTTTTTTCCTAAGGTGGTAGGAATGAAACTCAGTGCGGGCTGGATGGGGTCCCCCCTGGGCACCGCAGACCTAAGCTTGTTTAACTCCTACCTCTTAAAGGGACCGAGAAAAAATGACCTTTTCTGCACTCCAATGTAAGTCAATGGGGCGATTTTTTGGCTATGTGCTAGAAATGAAATTCAGTGCGGATTGGATGACAGGCACCCTAGGCACCCAGGATCGGCTTTAGTTTCACGTGTATCTCTTAAGCCGGCAGAGAAAACCCACCTGATATGCGCTCCACACAATTGAATAGAGACGCCGTTGATTTTCTATGGGAATTGCAGAAATGACTTCTAAGCCTCAAAATAATGACTTTTTTTCCTAAGGTGGTAGGAATGAAACTCAGTGCGGGCTGGATGGGGTCCCCCCTGGGCACCGCAGACCTAAGCTTGTTTAACTCCTACCTCTTAAAGGGACCGAGAAAAAATGACCTTTTCTGCACTCCAATGTAAGTCAATGGGGCGATTTTTTGGCTATGTGCTAGAAATGAAATTCAGTGCGGATTGGATGACAGGCACCCTAGGCACCCAGGATCGGCTTTAGTTTCACGTGTATCTCTTAAGCCGGCAGAGAAAACCCACCTGATATGCGCTCCACACAATTGAATAGAGACGCCGTTGATTTTCTATGGGAATTGCAGAAATGACTTCTAAGCCTCAAAATAATGACTTTTTTTCCTAAGGTGGTAGGAATGAAACTCAGTGCGGGCTGGATGGGGTCCCCCCTGGGCACCGCAGACCTAAGCTTGTTTAACTCCTACCTCTTAAAGGGACCGAGAAAAAATGACCTTTTCTGCACTCCAATGTAAGTCAATGGGGCGATTTTTTGGCTATGTGCTAGAAATGAAATTCAGTGCGGATTGGATGACAGGCACCCTAGGCACCCAGGATCGGCTTTAGTTTCACGTGTATCTCTTAAGCCGGCAGAGAAAACCCACCTGATATGCGCTCCACACAATTGAATAGAGACGCCGTTGATTTTCTATGGGAATTGCAGAAATGACTTCTAAGCCTCAAAATAATGACTTTTTTTCCTAAGGTGGTAGGAATGAAACTCAGTGCGGGCTGGATGGGGTCCCCCCTGGGCACCGCAGACCTAAGCTTGTTTAACTCCTACCTCTTAAAGGGACCGAGAAAAAATGACCTTTTCTGCACTCCAATGTAAGTCAATGGGGCGATTTTTTGGCTATGTGCTAGAAATGAAATTCAGTGCGGATTGGATGACAGGCACCCTAGGCACCCAGGATCGGCTTTAGTTTCACGTGTATCTCTTAAGCCGGCAGAGAAAACCCACCTGATATGCGCTCCACACAATTGAATAGAGACGCCGTTGATTTTCTATGGGAATTGCAGAAATGACTTCTAAGCCTCAAAATAATGACTTTTTTTCCTAAGGTGGTAGGAATGAAACTCAGTGCGGGCTGGATGGGGTCCCCCCTGGGCACCGCAGACCTAAGCTTGTTTAACTCCTACCTCTTAAAGGGACCGAGAAAAAATGACCTTTTCTGCACTCCAATGTAAGTCAATGGGGCGATTTTTTGGCTATGTGCTAGAAATGAAATTCAGTGCGGATTGGATGACAGGCACCCTAGGCACCCAGGATCGGCTTTAGTTTCACGTGTATCTCTTAAGCCGGCAGAGAAAACCCACCTGATATGCGCTCCACACAATTGAATAGAGACGCCGTTGATTTTCTATGGGAATTGCAGAAATGACTTCTAAGCCTCAAAATAATGACTTTTTTTCCTAAGGTGGTAGGAATGAAACTCAGTGCGGGCTGGATGGGGTCCCCCCTGGGCACCGCAGACCTAAGCTTGTTTAACTCCTACCTCTTAAAGGGACCGAGAAAAAATGACCTTTTCTGCACTCCAATGTAAGTCAATGGGGCGATTTTTTGGCTATGTGCTAGAAATGAAATTCAGTGCGGATTGGATGACAGGCACCCTAGGCACCCAGGATCGGCTTTAGTTTCACGTGTATCTCTTAAGCCGGCAGAGAAAACCCACCTGATATGCGCTCCACACAATTGAATAGAGACGCCGTTGATTTTCTATGGGAATTGCAGAAATGACTTCTAAGCCTCAAAATAATGACTTTTTTTCCTAAGGTGGTAGGAATGAAACTCAGTGCGGGCTGGATGGGGTCCCCCCTGGGCACCGCAGACCTAAGCTTGTTTAACTCCTACCTCTTAAAGGGACCGAGAAAAAATGACCTTTTCTGCACTCCAATGTAAGTCAATGGGGCGATTTTTTGGCTATGTGCTAGAAATGAAATTCAGTGCGGATTGGATGACAGGCACCCTAGGCACCCAGGATCGGCTTTAGTTTCACGTGTATCTCTTAAGCCGGCAGAGAAAACCCACCTGATATGCGCTCCACACAATTGAATAGAGACGCCGTTGATTTTCTATGGGAATTGCAGAAATGACTTCTAAGCCTCAAAATAATGACTTTTTTTCCTAAGGTGGTAGGAATGAAACTCAGTGCGGGCTGGATGGGGTCCCCCCTGGGCACCGCAGACCTAAGCTTGTTTAACTCCTACCTCTTAAAGGGACCGAGAAAAAATGACCTTTTCTGCACTCCAATGTAAGTCAATGGGGCGATTTTTTGGCTATGTGCTAGAAATGAAATTCAGTGCGGATTGGATGACAGGCACCCTAGGCACCCAGGATCGGCTTTAGTTTCACGTGTATCTCTTAAGCCGGCAGAGAAAACCCACCTGATATGCGCTCCACACAATTGAATAGAGACGCCGTTGATTTTCTATGGGAATTGCAGAAATGACTTCTAAGCCTCAAAATAATGACTTTTTTTCCTAAGGTGGTAGGAATGAAACTCAGTGCGGGCTGGATGGGGTCCCCCCTGGGCACCGCAGACCTAAGCTTGTTTAACTCCTACCTCTTAAAGGGACCGAGAAAAAATGACCTTTTCTGCACTCCAATGTAAGTCAATGGGGCGATTTTTTGGCTATGTGCTAGAAATGAAATTCAGTGCGGATTGGATGACAGGCACCCTAGGCACCCAGGATCGGCTTTAGTTTCACGTGTATCTCTTAAGCCGGCAGAGAAAACCCACCTGATATGCGCTCCACACAATTGAATAGAGACGCCGTTGATTTTCTATGGGAATTGCAGAAATGACTTCTAAGCCTCAAAATAATGACTTTTTTTCCTAAGGTGGTAGGAATGAAACTCAGTGCGGGCTGGATGGGGTCCCCCCTGGGCACCGCAGACCTAAGCTTGTTTAACTCCTACCTCTTAAAGGGACCGAGAAAAAATGACCTTTTCTGCACTCCAATGTAAGTCAATGGGGCGATTTTTTGGCTATGTGCTAGAAATGAAATTCAGTGCGGATTGGATGACAGGCACCCTAGGCACCCAGGATCGGCTTTAGTTTCACGTGTATCTCTTAAGCCGGCAGAGAAAACCCACCTGATATGCGCTCCACACAATTGAATAGAGACGCCGTTGATTTTCTATGGGAATTGCAGAAATGACTTCTAAGCCTCAAAATAATGACTTTTTTTCCTAAGGTGGTAGGAATGAAACTCAGTGCGGGCTGGATGGGGTCCCCCCTGGGCACCGCAGACCTAAGCTTGTTTAACTCCTACCTCTTAAAGGGACCGAGAAAAAATGACCTTTTCTGCACTCCAATGTAAGTCAATGGGGCGATTTTTTGGCTATGTGCTAGAAATGAAATTCAGTGCGGATTGGATGACAGGCACCCTAGGCACCCAGGATCGGCTTTAGTTTCACGTGTATCTCTTAAGCCGGCAGAGAAAACCCACCTGATATGCGCTCCACACAATTGAATAGAGACGCCGTTGATTTTCTATGGGAATTGCAGAAATGACTTCTAAGCCTCAAAATAATGACTTTTTTTCCTAAGGTGGTAGGAATGAAACTCAGTGCGGGCTGGATGGGGTCCCCCTGGGCACCGCAGACCTAAGCTTGTTTAACTCCTACCTCTTAAAGGGACCGAGAAAAAATGACCTTTTCTGCACTCCAATGTAAGTCAATGGGGCGATTTTTTGGCTATGTGCTAGAAATGAAATTCAGTGCGGATTGGATGACAGGCACCCTAGGCACCCAGGATCGGCTTTAGTTTCACGTGTATCTCTTAAGCCGGCAGAGAAAACCCACCTGATATGCGCTCCACACAATTGAATAGAGACGCCGTTGATTTTCTATGGGAATTGCAGAAATGACTTCTAAGCCTCAAAATAATGACTTTTTTTCCTAAGGTGGTAGGAATGAAACTCAGTGCGGGCTGGATGGGGTCCCCCCTGGGCACCGCAGACCTAAGCTTGTTTAACTCCTACCTCTTAAAGGGACCGAGAAAAAATGACCTTTTCTGCACTCCAATGTAAGTCAATGGGGCGATTTTTTGGCTATGTGCTAGAAATGAAATTCAGTGCGGATTGGATGACAGGCACCCTAGGCACCCAGGATCGGCTTTAGTTTCACGTGTATCTCTTAAGCCGGCAGAGAAAACCCACCTGATATGCGCTCCACACAATTGAATAGAGACGCCGTTGATTTTCTATGGGAATTGCAGAAATGACTTCTAAGCCTCAAAATAATGACTTTTTTTCCTAAGGTGGTAGGAATGAAACTCAGTGCGGGCTGGATGGGGTCCCCCCTGGGCACCGCAGACCTAAGCTTGTTTAACTCCTACCTCTTAAAGGGACCGAGAAAAAATGACCTTTTCTGCACTCCAATGTAAGTCAATGGGGCGATTTTTTGGCTATGTGCTAGAAATGAAATTCAGTGCGGATTGGATGACAGGCACCCTAGGCACCCAGGATCGGCTTTAGTTTCACGTGTATCTCTTAAGCCGGCAGAGAAAACCCACCTGATATGCGCTCCACACAATTGAATAGAGACGCCGTTGATTTTCTATGGGAATTGCAGAAATGACTTCTAAGCCTCAAAATAATGACTTTTTTTCCTAAGGTGGTAGGAATGAAACTCAGTGCGGGCTGGATGGGGTCCCCCCTGGGCACCGCAGACCTAAGCTTGTTTAACTCCTACCTCTTAAAGGGACCGAGAAAAAATGACCTTTTCTGCACTCCAATGTAAGTCAATGGGGCGATTTTTTGGCTATGTGCTAGAAATGAAATTCAGTGCGGATTGGATGACAGGCACCCTAGGCACCCAGGATCGGCTTTAGTTTCACGTGTATCTCTTAAGCCGGCAGAGAAAACCCACCTGATATGCGCTCCACACAATTGAATAGAGACGCCGTTGATTTTCTATGGGAATTGCAGAAATGACTTCTAAGCCTCAAAATAATGACTTTTTTTCCTAAGGTGGTAGGAATGAAACTCAGTGCGGGCTGGATGGGGTCCCCCCTGGGCACCGCAGACCTAAGCTTGTTTAACTCCTACCTCTTAAAGGGACCGAGAAAAAATGACCTTTTCTGCACTCCAATGTAAGTCAATGGGGCGATTTTTTGGCTATGTGCTAGAAATGAAATTCAGTGCGGATTGGATGACAGGCACCCTAGGCACCCAGGATCGGCTTTAGTTTCACGTGTATCTCTTAAGCCGGCAGAGAAAACCCACCTGATATGCGCTCCACACAATTGAATAGAGACGCCGTTGATTTTCTATGGGAATTGCAGAAATGACTTCTAAGCCTCAAAATAATGACTTTTTTTCCTAAGGTGGTAGGAATGAAACTCAGTGCGGGCTGGATGGGGTCCCCCCTGGGCACCGCAGACCTAAGCTTGTTTAACTCCTACCTCTTAAAGGGACCGAGAAAAAATGACCTTTTCTGCACTCCAATGTAAGTCAATGGGGCGATTTTTTGGCTATGTGCTAGAAATGAAATTCAGTGCGGATTGGATGACAGGCACCCTAGGCACCCAGGATCGGCTTTAGTTTCACGTGTATCTCTTAAGCCGGCAGAGAAAACCCACCTGATATGCGCTCCACACAATTGAATAGAGACGCCGTTGATTTTCTATGGGAATTGCAGAAATGACTTCTAAGCCTCAAAATAATGACTTTTTTTCCTAAGGTGGTAGGAATGAAACTCAGTGCGGGCTGGATGGGGTCCCCCCTGGGCACCGCAGACCTAAGCTTGTTTAACTCCTACCTCTTAAAGGGACCGAGAAAAAATGACCTTTTCTGCACTCCAATGTAAGTCAATGGGGCGATTTTTTGGCTATGTGCTAGAAATGAAATTCAGTGCGGATTGGATGACAGGCACCCTAGGCACCCAGGATCGGCTTTAGTTTCACGTGTATCTCTTAAGCCGGCAGAGAAAACCCACCTGATATGCGCTCCACACAATTGAATAGAGACGCCGTTGATTTTCTATGGGAATTGCAGAAATGACTTCTAAGCCTCAAAATAATGACTTTTTTTCCTAAGGTGGTAGGAATGAAACTCAGTGCGGGCTGGATGGGGTCCCCCCTGGGCACCGCAGACCTAAGCTTGTTTAACTCCTACCTCTTAAAGGGACCGAGAAAAAATGACCTTTTCTGCACTCCAATGTAAGTCAATGGGGCGATTTTTTGGCTATGTGCTAGAAATGAAATTCAGTGCGGATTGGATGACAGGCACCCTAGGCACCCAGGATCGGCTTTAGTTTCACGTGTATCTCTTAAGCCGGCAGAGAAAACCCACCTGATATGCGCTCCACACAATTGAATAGAGACGCCGTTGATTTTCTATGGGAATTGCAGAAATGACTTCTAAGCCTCAAAATAATGACTTTTTTTCCTAAGGTGGTAGGAATGAAACTCAGTGCGGGCTGGATGGGGTCCCCCCTGGGCACCGCAGACCTAAGCTTGTTTAACTCCTACCTCTTAAAGGGACCGAGAAAAAATGACCTTTTCTGCACTCCAATGTAAGTCAATGGGGCGATTTTTTGGCTATGTGCTAGAAATGAAATTCAGTGCGGATTGGATGACAGGCACCCTAGGCACCCAGGATCGGCTTTAGTTTCACGTGTATCTCTTAAGCCGGCAGAGAAAACCCACCTGATATGCGCTCCACACAATTGAATAGAGACGCCGTTGATTTTCTATGGGAATTGCAGAAATGACTTCTAAGCCTCAAAATAATGACTTTTTTTCCTAAGGTGGTAGGAATGAAACTCAGTGCGGGCTGGATGGGGTCCCCCCTGGGCACCGCAGACCTAAGCTTGTTTAACTCCTACCTCTTAAAGGGACCGAGAAAAAATGACCTTTTCTGCACTCCAATGTAAGTCAATGGGGCGATTTTTTGGCTATGTGCTAGAAATGAAATTCAGTGCGGATTGGATGACAGGCACCCTAGGCACCCAGGATCGGCTTTAGTTTCACGTGTATCTCTTAAGCCGGCAGAGAAAACCCACCTGATATGCGCTCCACACAATTGAATAGAGACGCCGTTGATTTTCTATGGGAATTGCAGAAATGACTTCTAAGCCTCAAAATAATGACTTTTTTTCCTAAGGTGGTAGGAATGAAACTCAGTGCGGGCTGGATGGGGTCCCCCCTGGGCACCGCAGACCTAAGCTTGTTTAACTCCTACCTCTTAAAGGGACCGAGAAAAAATGACCTTTTCTGCACTCCAATGTAAGTCAATGGGGCGATTTTTTGGCTATGTGCTAGAAATGAAATTCAGTGCGGATTGGATGACAGGCACCCTAGGCACCCAGGATCGGCTTTAGTTTCACGTGTATCTCTTAAGCCGGCAGAGAAAACCCACCTGATATGCGCTCCACACAATTGAATAGAGACGCCGTTGATTTTCTATGGGAATTGCAGAAATGACTTCTAAGCCTCAAAATAATGACTTTTTTTCCTAAGGTGGTAGGAATGAAACTCAGTGCGGGCTGGATGGGGTCCCCCCTGGGCACCGCAGACCTAAGCTTGTTTAACTCCTACCTCTTAAAGGGACCGAGAAAAAATGACCTTTTCTGCACTCCAATGTAAGTCAATGGGGCGATTTTTTGGCTATGTGCTAGAAATGAAATTCAGTGCGGATTGGATGACAGGCACCCTAGGCACCCAGGATCGGCTTTAGTTTCACGTGTATCTCTTAAGCCGGCAGAGAAAACCCACCTGATATGCGCTCCACACAATTGAATAGAGACGCCGTTGATTTTCTATGGGAATTGCAGAAATGACTTCTAAGCCTCAAAATAATGACTTTTTTTCCTAAGGTGGTAGGAATGAAACTCAGTGCGGGCTGGATGGGGTCCCCCCTGGGCACCGCAGACCTAAGCTTGTTTAACTCCTACCTCTTAAAGGGACCGAGAAAAAATGACCTTTTCTGCACTCCAATGTAAGTCAATGGGGCGATTTTTTGGCTATGTGCTAGAAATGAAATTCAGTGCGGATTGGATGACAGGCACCCTAGGCACCCAGGATCGGCTTTAGTTTCACGTGTATCTCTTAAGCCGGCAGAGAAAACCCACCTGATATGCGCTCCACACAATTGAATAGAGACGCCGTTGATTTTCTATGGGAATTGCAGAAATGACTTCTAAGCCTCAAAATAATGACTTTTTTTCCTAAGGTGGTAGGAATGAAACTCAGTGCGGGCTGGATGGGGTCCCCCCTGGGCACCGCAGACCTAAGCTTGTTTAACTCCTACCTCTTAAAGGGACCGAGAAAAAATGACCTTTTCTGCACTCCAATGTAAGTCAATGGGGCGATTTTTTGGCTATGTGCTAGAAATGAAATTCAGTGCGGATTGGATGACAGGCACCCTAGGCACCCAGGATCGGCTTTAGTTTCACGTGTATCTCTTAAGCCGGCAGAGAAAACCCACCTGATATGCGCTCCACACAATTGAATAGAGACGCCGTTGATTTTCTATGGGAATTGCAGAAATGACTTCTAAGCCTCAAAATAATGACTTTTTTTCCTAAGGTGGTAGGAATGAAACTCAGTGCGGGCTGGATGGGGTCCCCCCTGGGCACCGCAGACCTAAGCTTGTTTAACTCCTACCTCTTAAAGGGACCGAGAAAAAATGACCTTTTCTGCACTCCAATGTAAGTCAATGGGGCGATTTTTTGGCTATGTGCTAGAAATGAAATTCAGTGCGGATTGGATGACAGGCACCCTAGGCACCCAGGATCGGCTTTAGTTTCACGTGTATCTCTTAAGCCGGCAGAGAAAACCCACCTGATATGCGCTCCACACAATTGAATAGAGACGCCGTTGATTTTCTATGGGAATTGCAGAAATGACTTCTAAGCCTCAAAATAATGACTTTTTTTCCTAAGGTGGTAGGAATGAAACTCAGTGCGGGCTGGATGGGGTCCCCCCTGGGCACCGCAGACCTAAGCTTGTTTAACTCCTACCTCTTAAAGGGACCGAGAAAAAATGACCTTTTCTGCACTCCAATGTAAGTCAATGGGGCGATTTTTTGGCTATGTGCTAGAAATGAAATTCAGTGCGGATTGGATGACAGGCACCCTAGGCACCCAGGATCGGCTTTAGTTTCACGTGTATCTCTTAAGCCGGCAGAGAAAACCCACCTGATATGCGCTCCACACAATTGAATAGAGACGCCGTTGATTTTCTATGGGAATTGCAGAAATGACTTCTAAGCCTCAAAATAATGACTTTTTTTCCTAAGGTGGTAGGAATGAAACTCAGTGCGGGCTGGATGGGGTCCCCCCTGGGCACCGCAGACCTAAGCTTGTTTAACTCCTACCTCTTAAAGGGACCGAGAAAAAATGACCTTTTCTGCACTCCAATGTAAGTCAATGGGGCGATTTTTTGGCTATGTGCTAGAAATGAAATTCAGTGCGGATTGGATGACAGGCACCCTAGGCACCCAGGATCGGCTTTAGTTTCACGTGTATCTCTTAAGCCGGCAGAGAAAACCCACCTGATATGCGCTCCACACAATTGAATAGAGACGCCGTTGATTTTCTATGGGAATTGCAGAAATGACTTCTAAGCCTCAAAATAATGACTTTTTTTCCTAAGGTGGTAGGAATGAAACTCAGTGCGGGCTGGATGGGGTCCCCCCTGGGCACCGCAGACCTAAGCTTGTTTAACTCCTACCTCTTAAAGGGACCGAGAAAAAATGACCTTTTCTGCACTCCAATGTAAGTCAATGGGGCGATTTTTTGGCTATGTGCTAGAAATGAAATTCAGTGCGGATTGGATGACAGGCACCCTAGGCACCCAGGATCGGCTTTAGTTTCACGTGTATCTCTTAAGCCGGCAGAGAAAACCCACCTGATATGCGCTCCACACAATTGAATAGAGACGCCGTTGATTTTCTATGGGAATTGCAGAAATGACTTCTAAGCCTCAAAATAATGACTTTTTTTCCTAAGGTGGTAGGAATGAAACTCAGTGCGGGCTGGATGGGGTCCCCCCTGGGCACCGCAGACCTAAGCTTGTTTAACTCCTACCTCTTAAAGGGACCGAGAAAAAATGACCTTTTCTGCACTCCAATGTAAGTCAATGGGGCGATTTTTTGGCTATGTGCTAGAAATGAAATTCAGTGCGGATTGGATGACAGGCACCCTAGGCACCCAGGATCGGCTTTAGTTTCACGTGTATCTCTTAAGCCGGCAGAGAAAACCCACCTGATATGCGCTCCACACAATTGAATAGAGACGCCGTTGATTTTCTATGGGAATTGCAGAAATGACTTCTAAGCCTCAAAATAATGACTTTTTTTCCTAAGGTGGTAGGAATGAAACTCAGTGCGGGCTGGATGGGGTCCCCCCTGGGCACCGCAGACCTAAGCTTGTTTAACTCCTACCTCTTAAAGGGACCGAGAAAAAATGACCTTTTCTGCACTCCAATGTAAGTCAATGGGGCGATTTTTTGGCTATGTGCTAGAAATGAAATTCAGTGCGGATTGGATGACAGGCACCCTAGGCACCCAGGATCGGCTTTAGTTTCACGTGTATCTCTTAAGCCGGCAGAGAAAACCCACCTGATATGCGCTCCACACAATTGAATAGAGACGCCGTTGATTTTCTATGGGAATTGCAGAAATGACTTCTAAGCCTCAAAATAATGACTTTTTTTCCTAAGGTGGTAGGAATGAAACTCAGTGCGGGCTGGATGGGGTCCCCCCTGGGCACCGCAGACCTAAGCTTGTTTAACTCCTACCTCTTAAAGGGACCGAGAAAAAATGACCTTTTCTGCACTCCAATGTAAGTCAATGGGGCGATTTTTTGGCTATGTGCTAGAAATGAAATTCAGTGCGGATTGGATGACAGGCACCCTAGGCACCCAGGATCGGCTTTAGTTTCACGTGTATCTCTTAAGCCGGCAGAGAAAACCCACCTGATATGCGCTCCACACAATTGAATAGAGACGCCGTTGATTTTCTATGGGAATTGCAGAAATGACTTCTAAGCCTCAAAATAATGACTTTTTTTCCTAAGGTGGTAGGAATGAAACTCAGTGCGGGCTGGATGGGGTCCCCCCTGGGCACCGCAGACCTAAGCTTGTTTAACTCCTACCTCTTAAAGGGACCGAGAAAAAATGACCTTTTCTGCACTCCAATGTAAGTCAATGGGGCGATTTTTTGGCTATGTGCTAGAAATGAAATTCAGTGCGGATTGGATGACAGGCACCCTAGGCACCCAGGATCGGCTTTAGTTTCACGTGTATCTCTTAAGCCGGCAGAGAAAACCCACCTGATATGCGCTCCACACAATTGAATAGAGACGCCGTTGATTTTCTATGGGAATTGCAGAAATGACTTCTAAGCCTCAAAATAATGACTTTTTTTCCTAAGGTGGTAGGAATGAAACTCAGTGCGGGCTGGATGGGGTCCCCCCTGGGCACCGCAGACCTAAGCTTGTTTAACTCCTACCTCTTAAAGGGACCGAGAAAAAATGACCTTTTCTGCACTCCAATGTAAGTCAATGGGGCGATTTTTTGGCTATGTGCTAGAAATGAAATTCAGTGCGGATTGGATGACAGGCACCCTAGGCACCCAGGATCGGCTTTAGTTTCACGTGTATCTCTTAAGCCGGCAGAGAAAACCCACCTGATATGCGCTCCACACAATTGAATAGAGACGCCGTTGATTTTCTATGGGAATTGCAGAAATGACTTCTAAGCCTCAAAATAATGACTTTTTTTCCTAAGGTGGTAGGAATGAAACTCAGTGCGGGCTGGATGGGGTCCCCCCTGGGCACCGCAGACCTAAGCTTGTTTAACTCCTACCTCTTAAAGGGACCGAGAAAAAATGACCTTTTCTGCACTCCAATGTAAGTCAATGGGGCGATTTTTTGGCTATGTGCTAGAAATGAAATTCAGTGCGGATTGGATGACAGGCACCCTAGGCACCCAGGATCGGCTTTAGTTTCACGTGTATCTCTTAAGCCGGCAGAGAAAACCCACCTGATATGCGCTCCACACAATTGAATAGAGACGCCGTTGATTTTCTATGGGAATTGCAGAAATGACTTCTAAGCCTCAAAATAATGACTTTTTTTCCTAAGGTGGTAGGAATGAAACTCAGTGCGGGCTGGATGGGGTCCCCCCTGGGCACCGCAGACCTAAGCTTGTTTAACTCCTACCTCTTAAAGGGACCGAGAAAAAATGACCTTTTCTGCACTCCAATGTAAGTCAATGGGGCGATTTTTTGGCTATGTGCTAGAAATGAAATTCAGTGCGGATTGGATGACAGGCACCCTAGGCACCCAGGATCGGCTTTAGTTTCACGTGTATCTCTTAAGCCGGCAGAGAAAACCCACCTGATATGCGCTCCACACAATTGAATAGAGACGCCGTTGATTTTCTATGGGAATTGCAGAAATGACTTCTAAGCCTCAAAATAATGACTTTTTTTCCTAAGGTGGTAGGAATGAAACTCAGTGCGGGCTGGATGGGGTCCCCCCTGGGCACCGCAGACCTAAGCTTGTTTAACTCCTACCTCTTAAAGGGACCGAGAAAAAATGACCTTTTCTGCACTCCAATGTAAGTCAATGGGGCGATTTTTTGGCTATGTGCTAGAAATGAAATTCAGTGCGGATTGGATGACAGGCACCCTAGGCACCCAGGATCGGCTTTAGTTTCACGTGTATCTCTTAAGCCGGCAGAGAAAACCCACCTGATATGCGCTCCACACAATTGAATAGAGACGCCGTTGATTTTCTATGGGAATTGCAGAAATGACTTCTAAGCCTCAAAATAATGACTTTTTTTCCTAAGGTGGTAGGAATGAAACTCAGTGCGGGCTGGATGGGGTCCCCCCTGGGCACCGCAGACCTAAGCTTGTTTAACTCCTACCTCTTAAAGGGACCGAGAAAAAATGACCTTTTCTGCACTCCAATGTAAGTCAATGGGGCGATTTTTTGGCTATGTGCTAGAAATGAAATTCAGTGCGGATTGGATGACAGGCACCCTAGGCACCCAGGATCGGCTTTAGTTTCACGTGTATCTCTTAAGCCGGCAGAGAAAACCCACCTGATATGCGCTCCACACAATTGAATAGAGACGCCGTTGATTTTCTATGGGAATTGCAGAAATGACTTCTAAGCCTCAAAATAATGACTTTTTTTCCTAAGGTGGTAGGAATGAAACTCAGTGCGGGCTGGATGGGGTCCCCCCTGGGCACCGCAGACCTAAGCTTGTTTAACTCCTACCTCTTAAAGGGACCGAGAAAAAATGACCTTTTCTGCACTCCAATGTAAGTCAATGGGGCGATTTTTTGGCTATGTGCTAGAAATGAAATTCAGTGCGGATTGGATGACAGGCACCCTAGGCACCCAGGATCGGCTTTAGTTTCACGTGTATCTCTTAAGCCGGCAGAGAAAACCCACCTGATATGCGCTCCACACAATTGAATAGAGACGCCGTTGATTTTCTATGGGAATTGCAGAAATGACTTCTAAGCCTCAAAATAATGACTTTTTTTCCTAAGGTGGTAGGAATGAAACTCAGTGCGGGCTGGATGGGGTCCCCCCTGGGCACCGCAGACCTAAGCTTGTTTAACTCCTACCTCTTAAAGGGACCGAGAAAAAATGACCTTTTCTGCACTCCAATGTAAGTCAATGGGGCGATTTTTTGGCTATGTGCTAGAAATGAAATTCAGTGCGGATTGGATGACAGGCACCCTAGGCACCCAGGATCGGCTTTAGTTTCACGTGTATCTCTTAAGCCGGCAGAGAAAACCCACCTGATATGCGCTCCACACAATTGAATAGAGACGCCGTTGATTTTCTATGGGAATTGCAGAAATGACTTCTAAGCCTCAAAATAATGACTTTTTTTCCTAAGGTGGTAGGAATGAAACTCAGTGCGGGCTGGATGGGGTCCCCCCTGGGCACCGCAGACCTAAGCTTGTTTAACTCCTACCTCTTAAAGGGACCGAGAAAAAATGACCTTTTCTGCACTCCAATGTAAGTCAATGGGGCGATTTTTTGGCTATGTGCTAGAAATGAAATTCAGTGCGGATTGGATGACAGGCACCCTAGGCACCCAGGATCGGCTTTAGTTTCACGTGTATCTCTTAAGCCGGCAGAGAAAACCCACCTGATATGCGCTCCACACAATTGAATAGAGACGCCGTTGATTTTCTATGGGAATTGCAGAAATGACTTCTAAGCCTCAAAATAATGACTTTTTTTCCTAAGGTGGTAGGAATGAAACTCAGTGCGGGCTGGATGGGGTCCCCCCTGGGCACCGCAGACCTAAGCTTGTTTAACTCCTACCTCTTAAAGGGACCGAGAAAAAATGACCTTTTCTGCACTCCAATGTAAGTCAATGGGGCGATTTTTTGGCTATGTGCTAGAAATGAAATTCAGTGCGGATTGGATGACAGGCACCCTAGGCACCCAGGATCGGCTTTAGTTTCACGTGTATCTCTTAAGCCGGCAGAGAAAACCCACCTGATATGCGCTCCACACAATTGAATAGAGACGCCGTTGATTTTCTATGGGAATTGCAGAAATGACTTCTAAGCCTCAAAATAATGACTTTTTTTCCTAAGGTGGTAGGAATGAAACTCAGTGCGGGCTGGATGGGGTCCCCCCTGGGCACCGCAGACCTAAGCTTGTTTAACTCCTACCTCTTAAAGGGACCGAGAAAAAATGACCTTTTCTGCACTCCAATGTAAGTCAATGGGGCGATTTTTTGGCTATGTGCTAGAAATGAAATTCAGTGCGGATTGGATGACAGGCACCCTAGGCACCCAGGATCGGCTTTAGTTTCACGTGTATCTCTTAAGCCGGCAGAGAAAACCCACCTGATATGCGCTCCACACAATTGAATAGAGACGCCGTTGATTTTCTATGGGAATTGCAGAAATGACTTCTAAGCCTCAAAATAATGACTTTTTTTCCTAAGGTGGTAGGAATGAAACTCAGTGCGGGCTGGATGGGGTCCCCCCTGGGCACCGCAGACCTAAGCTTGTTTAACTCCTACCTCTTAAAGGGACCGAGAAAAAATGACCTTTTCTGCACTCCAATGTAAGTCAATGGGGCGATTTTTTGGCTATGTGCTAGAAATGAAATTCAGTGCGGATTGGATGACAGGCACCCTAGGCACCCAGGATCGGCTTTAGTTTCACGTGTATCTCTTAAGCCGGCAGAGAAAACCCACCTGATATGCGCTCCACACAATTGAATAGAGACGCCGTTGATTTTCTATGGGAATTGCAGAAATGACTTCTAAGCCTCAAAATAATGACTTTTTTTCCTAAGGTGGTAGGAATGAAACTCAGTGCGGGCTGGATGGGGTCCCCCCTGGGCACCGCAGACCTAAGCTTGTTTAACTCCTACCTCTTAAAGGGACCGAGAAAAAATGACCTTTTCTGCACTCCAATGTAAGTCAATGGGGCGATTTTTTGGCTATGTGCTAGAAATGAAATTCAGTGCGGATTGGATGACAGGCACCCTAGGCACCCAGGATCGGCTTTAGTTTCACGTGTATCTCTTAAGCCGGCAGAGAAAACCCACCTGATATGCGCTCCACACAATTGAATAGAGACGCCGTTGATTTTCTATGGGAATTGCAGAAATGACTTCTAAGCCTCAAAATAATGACTTTTTTTCCTAAGGTGGTAGGAATGAAACTCAGTGCGGGCTGGATGGGGTCCCCCCTGGGCACCGCAGACCTAAGCTTGTTTAACTCCTACCTCTTAAAGGGACCGAGAAAAAATGACCTTTTCTGCACTCCAATGTAAGTCAATGGGGCGATTTTTTGGCTATGTGCTAGAAATGAAATTCAGTGCGGATTGGATGACAGGCACCCTAGGCACCCAGGATCGGCTTTAGTTTCACGTGTATCTCTTAAGCCGGCAGAGAAAACCCACCTGATATGCGCTCCACACAATTGAATAGAGACGCCGTTGATTTTCTATGGGAATTGCAGAAATGACTTCTAAGCCTCAAAATAATGACTTTTTTTCCTAAGGTGGTAGGAATGAAACTCAGTGCGGGCTGGATGGGGTCCCCCCTGGGCACCGCAGACCTAAGCTTGTTTAACTCCTACCTCTTAAAGGGACCGAGAAAAAATGACCTTTTCTGCACTCCAATGTAAGTCAATGGGGCGATTTTTTGGCTATGTGCTAGAAATGAAATTCAGTGCGGATTGGATGACAGGCACCCTAGGCACCCAGGATCGGCTTTAGTTTCACGTGTATCTCTTAAGCCGGCAGAGAAAACCCACCTGATATGCGCTCCACACAATTGAATAGAGACGCCGTTGATTTTCTATGGGAATTGCAGAAATGACTTCTAAGCCTCAAAATAATGACTTTTTTTCCTAAGGTGGTAGGAATGAAACTCAGTGCGGGCTGGATGGGGTCCCCCCTGGGCACCGCAGACCTAAGCTTGTTTAACTCCTACCTCTTAAAGGGACCGAGAAAAAATGACCTTTTCTGCACTCCAATGTAAGTCAATGGGGCGATTTTTTGGCTATGTGCTAGAAATGAAATTCAGTGCGGATTGGATGACAGGCACCCTAGGCACCCAGGATCGGCTTTAGTTTCACGTGTATCTCTTAAGCCGGCAGAGAAAACCCACCTGATATGCGCTCCACACAATTGAATAGAGACGCCGTTGATTTTCTATGGGAATTGCAGAAATGACTTCTAAGCCTCAAAATAATGACTTTTTTTCCTAAGGTGGTAGGAATGAAACTCAGTGCGGGCTGGATGGGGTCCCCCCTGGGCACCGCAGACCTAAGCTTGTTTAACTCCTACCTCTTAAAGGGACCGAGAAAAAATGACCTTTTCTGCACTCCAATGTAAGTCAATGGGGCGATTTTTTGGCTATGTGCTAGAAATGAAATTCAGTGCGGATTGGATGACAGGCACCCTAGGCACCCAGGATCGGCTTTAGTTTCACGTGTATCTCTTAAGCCGGCAGAGAAAACCCACCTGATATGCGCTCCACACAATTGAATAGAGACGCCGTTGATTTTCTATGGGAATTGCAGAAATGACTTCTAAGCCTCAAAATAATGACTTTTTTTCCTAAGGTGGTAGGAATGAAACTCAGTGCGGGCTGGATGGGGTCCCCCCTGGGCACCGCAGACCTAAGCTTGTTTAACTCCTACCTCTTAAAGGGACCGAGAAAAAATGACCTTTTCTGCACTCCAATGTAAGTCAATGGGGCGATTTTTTGGCTATGTGCTAGAAATGAAATTCAGTGCGGATTGGATGACAGGCACCCTAGGCACCCAGGATCGGCTTTAGTTTCACGTGTATCTCTTAAGCCGGCAGAGAAAACCCACCTGATATGCGCTCCACACAATTGAATAGAGACGCCGTTGATTTTCTATGGGAATTGCAGAAATGACTTCTAAGCCTCAAAATAATGACTTTTTTTCCTAAGGTGGTAGGAATGAAACTCAGTGCGGGCTGGATGGGGTCCCCCCTGGGCACCGCAGACCTAAGCTTGTTTAACTCCTACCTCTTAAAGGGACCGAGAAAAAATGACCTTTTCTGCACTCCAATGTAAGTCAATGGGGCGATTTTTTGGCTATGTGCTAGAAATGAAATTCAGTGCGGATTGGATGACAGGCACCCTAGGCACCCAGGATCGGCTTTAGTTTCACGTGTATCTCTTAAGCCGGCAGAGAAAACCCACCTGATATGCGCTCCACACAATTGAATAGAGACGCCGTTGATTTTCTATGGGAATTGCAGAAATGACTTCTAAGCCTCAAAATAATGACTTTTTTTCCTAAGGTGGTAGGAATGAAACTCAGTGCGGGCTGGATGGGGTCCCCCCTGGGCACCGCAGACCTAAGCTTGTTTAACTCCTACCTCTTAAAGGGACCGAGAAAAAATGACCTTTTCTGCACTCCAATGTAAGTCAATGGGGCGATTTTTTGGCTATGTGCTAGAAATGAAATTCAGTGCGGATTGGATGACAGGCACCCTAGGCACCCAGGATCGGCTTTAGTTTCACGTGTATCTCTTAAGCCGGCAGAGAAAACCCACCTGATATGCGCTCCACACAATTGAATAGAGACGCCGTTGATTTTCTATGGGAATTGCAGAAATGACTTCTAAGCCTCAAAATAATGACTTTTTTTCCTAAGGTGGTAGGAATGAAACTCAGTGCGGGCTGGATGGGGTCCCCCCTGGGCACCGCAGACCTAAGCTTGTTTAACTCCTACCTCTTAAAGGGACCGAGAAAAAATGACCTTTTCTGCACTCCAATGTAAGTCAATGGGGCGATTTTTTGGCTATGTGCTAGAAATGAAATTCAGTGCGGATTGGATGACAGGCACCCTAGGCACCCAGGATCGGCTTTAGTTTCACGTGTATCTCTTAAGCCGGCAGAGAAAACCCACCTGATATGCGCTCCACACAATTGAATAGAGACGCCGTTGATTTTCTATGGGAATTGCAGAAATGACTTCTAAGCCTCAAAATAATGACTTTTTTTCCTAAGGTGGTAGGAATGAAACTCAGTGCGGGCTGGATGGGGTCCCCCCTGGGCACCGCAGACCTAAGCTTGTTTAACTCCTACCTCTTAAAGGGACCGAGAAAAAATGACCTTTTCTGCACTCCAATGTAAGTCAATGGGGCGATTTTTTGGCTATGTGCTAGAAATGAAATTCAGTGCGGATTGGATGACAGGCACCCTAGGCACCCAGGATCGGCTTTAGTTTCACGTGTATCTCTTAAGCCGGCAGAGAAAACCCACCTGATATGCGCTCCACACAATTGAATAGAGACGCCGTTGATTTTCTATGGGAATTGCAGAAATGACTTCTAAGCCTCAAAATAATGACTTTTTTTCCTAAGGTGGTAGGAATGAAACTCAGTGCGGGCTGGATGGGGTCCCCCCTGGGCACCGCAGACCTAAGCTTGTTTAACTCCTACCTCTTAAAGGGACCGAGAAAAAATGACCTTTTCTGCACTCCAATGTAAGTCAATGGGGCGATTTTTTGGCTATGTGCTAGAAATGAAATTCAGTGCGGATTGGATGACAGGCACCCTAGGCACCCAGGATCGGCTTTAGTTTCACGTGTATCTCTTAAGCCGGCAGAGAAAACCCACCTGATATGCGCTCCACACAATTGAATAGAGACGCCGTTGATTTTCTATGGGAATTGCAGAAATGACTTCTAAGCCTCAAAATAATGACTTTTTTTCCTAAGGTGGTAGGAATGAAACTCAGTGCGGGCTGGATGGGGTCCCCCCTGGGCACCGCAGACCTAAGCTTGTTTAACTCCTACCTCTTAAAGGGACCGAGAAAAAATGACCTTTTCTGCACTCCAATGTAAGTCAATGGGGCGATTTTTTGGCTATGTGCTAGAAATGAAATTCAGTGCGGATTGGATGACAGGCACCCTAGGCACCCAGGATCGGCTTTAGTTTCACGTGTATCTCTTAAGCCGGCAGAGAAAACCCACCTGATATGCGCTCCACACAATTGAATAGAGACGCCGTTGATTTTCTATGGGAATTGCAGAAATGACTTCTAAGCCTCAAAATAATGACTTTTTTTCCTAAGGTGGTAGGAATGAAACTCAGTGCGGGCTGGATGGGGTCCCCCTGGGCACCGCAGACCTAAGCTTGTTTAACTCCTACCTCTTAAAGGGACCGAGAAAAAATGACCTTTTCTGCACTCCAATGTAAGTCAATGGGGCGATTTTTTGGCTATGTGCTAGAAATGAAATTCAGTGCGGATTGGATGACAGGCACCCTAGGCACCCAGGATCGGCTTTAGTTTCACGTGTATCTCTTAAGCCGGCAGAGAAAACCCACCTGATATGCGCTCCACACAATTGAATAGAGACGCCGTTGATTTTCTATGGGAATTGCAGAAATGACTTCTAAGCCTCAAAATAATGACTTTTTTTCCTAAGGTGGTAGGAATGAAACTCAGTGCGGGCTGGATGGGGTCCCCCCTGGGCACCGCAGACCTAAGCTTGTTTAACTCCTACCTCTTAAAGGGACCGAGAAAAAATGACCTTTTCTGCACTCCAATGTAAGTCAATGGGGCGATTTTTTGGCTATGTGCTAGAAATGAAATTCAGTGCGGATTGGATGACAGGCACCCTAGGCACCCAGGATCGGCTTTAGTTTCACGTGTATCTCTTAAGCCGGCAGAGAAAACCCACCTGATATGCGCTCCACACAATTGAATAGAGACGCCGTTGATTTTCTATGGGAATTGCAGAAATGACTTCTAAGCCTCAAAATAATGACTTTTTTTCCTAAGGTGGTAGGAATGAAACTCAGTGCGGGCTGGATGGGGTCCCCCCTGGGCACCGCAGACCTAAGCTTGTTTAACTCCTACCTCTTAAAGGGACCGAGAAAAAATGACCTTTTCTGCACTCCAATGTAAGTCAATGGGGCGATTTTTTGGCTATGTGCTAGAAATGAAATTCAGTGCGGATTGGATGACAGGCACCCTAGGCACCCAGGATCGGCTTTAGTTTCACGTGTATCTCTTAAGCCGGCAGAGAAAACCCACCTGATATGCGCTCCACACAATTGAATAGAGACGCCGTTGATTTTCTATGGGAATTGCAGAAATGACTTCTAAGCCTCAAAATAATGACTTTTTTTCCTAAGGTGGTAGGAATGAAACTCAGTGCGGGCTGGATGGGGTCCCCCCTGGGCACCGCAGACCTAAGCTTGTTTAACTCCTACCTCTTAAAGGGACCGAGAAAAAATGACCTTTTCTGCACTCCAATGTAAGTCAATGGGGCGATTTTTTGGCTATGTGCTAGAAATGAAATTCAGTGCGGATTGGATGACAGGCACCCTAGGCACCCAGGATCGGCTTTAGTTTCACGTGTATCTCTTAAGCCGGCAGAGAAAACCCACCTGATATGCGCTCCACACAATTGAATAGAGACGCCGTTGATTTTCTATGGGAATTGCAGAAATGACTTCTAAGCCTCAAAATAATGACTTTTTTTCCTAAGGTGGTAGGAATGAAACTCAGTGCGGGCTGGATGGGGTCCCCCCTGGGCACCGCAGACCTAAGCTTGTTTAACTCCTACCTCTTAAAGGGACCGAGAAAAAATGACCTTTTCTGCACTCCAATGTAAGTCAATGGGGCGATTTTTTGGCTATGTGCTAGAAATGAAATTCAGTGCGGATTGGATGACAGGCACCCTAGGCACCCAGGATCGGCTTTAGTTTCACGTGTATCTCTTAAGCCGGCAGAGAAAACCCACCTGATATGCGCTCCACACAATTGAATAGAGACGCCGTTGATTTTCTATGGGAATTGCAGAAATGACTTCTAAGCCTCAAAATAATGACTTTTTTTCCTAAGGTGGTAGGAATGAAACTCAGTGCGGGCTGGATGGGGTCCCCCCTGGGCACCGCAGACCTAAGCTTGTTTAACTCCTACCTCTTAAAGGGACCGAGAAAAAATGACCTTTTCTGCACTCCAATGTAAGTCAATGGGGCGATTTTTTGGCTATGTGCTAGAAATGAAATTCAGTGCGGATTGGATGACAGGCACCCTAGGCACCCAGGATCGGCTTTAGTTTCACGTGTATCTCTTAAGCCGGCAGAGAAAACCCACCTGATATGCGCTCCACACAATTGAATAGAGACGCCGTTGATTTTCTATGGGAATTGCAGAAATGACTTCTAAGCCTCAAAATAATGACTTTTTTTCCTAAGGTGGTAGGAATGAAACTCAGTGCGGGCTGGATGGGGTCCCCCCTGGGCACCGCAGACCTAAGCTTGTTTAACTCCTACCTCTTAAAGGGACCGAGAAAAAATGACCTTTTCTGCACTCCAATGTAAGTCAATGGGGCGATTTTTTGGCTATGTGCTAGAAATGAAATTCAGTGCGGATTGGATGACAGGCACCCTAGGCACCCAGGATCGGCTTTAGTTTCACGTGTATCTCTTAAGCCGGCAGAGAAAACCCACCTGATATGCGCTCCACACAATTGAATAGAGACGCCGTTGATTTTCTATGGGAATTGCAGAAATGACTTCTAAGCCTCAAAATAATGACTTTTTTTCCTAAGGTGGTAGGAATGAAACTCAGTGCGGGCTGGATGGGGTCCCCCCTGGGCACCGCAGACCTAAGCTTGTTTAACTCCTACCTCTTAAAGGGACCGAGAAAAAATGACCTTTTCTGCACTCCAATGTAAGTCAATGGGGCGATTTTTTGGCTATGTGCTAGAAATGAAATTCAGTGCGGATTGGATGACAGGCACCCTAGGCACCCAGGATCGGCTTTAGTTTCACGTGTATCTCTTAAGCCGGCAGAGAAAACCCACCTGATATGCGCTCCACACAATTGAATAGAGACGCCGTTGATTTTCTATGGGAATTGCAGAAATGACTTCTAAGCCTCAAAATAATGACTTTTTTTCCTAAGGTGGTAGGAATGAAACTCAGTGCGGGCTGGATGGGGTCCCCCCTGGGCACCGCAGACCTAAGCTTGTTTAACTCCTACCTCTTAAAGGGACCGAGAAAAAATGACCTTTTCTGCACTCCAATGTAAGTCAATGGGGCGATTTTTTGGCTATGTGCTAGAAATGAAATTCAGTGCGGATTGGATGACAGGCACCCTAGGCACCCAGGATCGGCTTTAGTTTCACGTGTATCTCTTAAGCCGGCAGAGAAAACCCACCTGATATGCGCTCCACACAATTGAATAGAGACGCCGTTGATTTTCTATGGGAATTGCAGAAATGACTTCTAAGCCTCAAAATAATGACTTTTTTTCCTAAGGTGGTAGGAATGAAACTCAGTGCGGGCTGGATGGGGTCCCCCCTGGGCACCGCAGACCTAAGCTTGTTTAACTCCTACCTCTTAAAGGGACCGAGAAAAAATGACCTTTTCTGCACTCCAATGTAAGTCAATGGGGCGATTTTTTGGCTATGTGCTAGAAATGAAATTCAGTGCGGATTGGATGACAGGCACCCTAGGCACCCAGGATCGGCTTTAGTTTCACGTGTATCTCTTAAGCCGGCAGAGAAAACCCACCTGATATGCGCTCCACACAATTGAATAGAGACGCCGTTGATTTTCTATGGGAATTGCAGAAATGACTTCTAAGCCTCAAAATAATGACTTTTTTTCCTAAGGTGGTAGGAATGAAACTCAGTGCGGGCTGGATGGGGTCCCCCTGGGCACCGCAGACCTAAGCTTGTTTAACTCCTACCTCTTAAAGGGACCGAGAAAAAATGACCTTTTCTGCACTCCAATGTAAGTCAATGGGGCGATTTTTTGGCTATGTGCTAGAAATGAAATTCAGTGCGGATTGGATGACAGGCACCCTAGGCACCCAGGATCGGCTTTAGTTTCACGTGTATCTCTTAAGCCGGCAGAGAAAACCCACCTGATATGCGCTCCACACAATTGAATAGAGACGCCGTTGATTTTCTATGGGAATTGCAGAAATGACTTCTAAGCCTCAAAATAATGACTTTTTTTCCTAAGGTGGTAGGAATGAAACTCAGTGCGGGCTGGATGGGGTCCCCCCTGGGCACCGCAGACCTAAGCTTGTTTAACTCCTACCTCTTAAAGGGACCGAGAAAAAATGACCTTTTCTGCACTCCAATGTAAGTCAATGGGGCGATTTTTTGGCTATGTGCTAGAAATGAAATTCAGTGCGGATTGGATGACAGGCACCCTAGGCACCCAGGATCGGCTTTAGTTTCACGTGTATCTCTTAAGCCGGCAGAGAAAACCCACCTGATATGCGCTCCACACAATTGAATAGAGACGCCGTTGATTTTCTATGGGAATTGCAGAAATGACTTCTAAGCCTCAAAATAATGACTTTTTTTCCTAAGGTGGTAGGAATGAAACTCAGTGCGGGCTGGATGGGGTCCCCCCTGGGCACCGCAGACCTAAGCTTGTTTAACTCCTACCTCTTAAAGGGACCGAGAAAAAATGACCTTTTCTGCACTCCAATGTAAGTCAATGGGGCGATTTTTTGGCTATGTGCTAGAAATGAAATTCAGTGCGGATTGGATGACAGGCACCCTAGGCACCCAGGATCGGCTTTAGTTTCACGTGTATCTCTTAAGCCGGCAGAGAAAACCCACCTGATATGCGCTCCACACAATTGAATAGAGACGCCGTTGATTTTCTATGGGAATTGCAGAAATGACTTCTAAGCCTCAAAATAATGACTTTTTTTCCTAAGGTGGTAGGAATGAAACTCAGTGCGGGCTGGATGGGGTCCCCCCTGGGCACCGCAGACCTAAGCTTGTTTAACTCCTACCTCTTAAAGGGACCGAGAAAAAATGACCTTTTCTGCACTCCAATGTAAGTCAATGGGGCGATTTTTTGGCTATGTGCTAGAAATGAAATTCAGTGCGGATTGGATGACAGGCACCCTAGGCACCCAGGATCGGCTTTAGTTTCACGTGTATCTCTTAAGCCGGCAGAGAAAACCCACCTGATATGCGCTCCACACAATTGAATAGAGACGCCGTTGATTTTCTATGGGAATTGCAGAAATGACTTCTAAGCCTCAAAATAATGACTTTTTTTCCTAAGGTGGTAGGAATGAAACTCAGTGCGGGCTGGATGGGGTCCCCCCTGGGCACCGCAGACCTAAGCTTGTTTAACTCCTACCTCTTAAAGGGACCGAGAAAAAATGACCTTTTCTGCACTCCAATGTAAGTCAATGGGGCGATTTTTTGGCTATGTGCTAGAAATGAAATTCAGTGCGGATTGGATGACAGGCACCCTAGGCACCCAGGATCGGCTTTAGTTTCACGTGTATCTCTTAAGCCGGCAGAGAAAACCCACCTGATATGCGCTCCACACAATTGAATAGAGACGCCGTTGATTTTCTATGGGAATTGCAGAAATGACTTCTAAGCCTCAAAATAATGACTTTTTTTCCTAAGGTGGTAGGAATGAAACTCAGTGCGGGCTGGATGGGGTCCCCCCTGGGCACCGCAGACCTAAGCTTGTTTAACTCCTACCTCTTAAAGGGACCGAGAAAAAATGACCTTTTCTGCACTCCAATGTAAGTCAATGGGGCGATTTTTTGGCTATG
This sequence comes from Dendropsophus ebraccatus, assembly GCF_027789765.1. Lineage (NCBI taxonomy): Eukaryota > Metazoa > Chordata > Amphibia > Anura > Hylidae > Dendropsophus > Dendropsophus ebraccatus. Next base: position 14,786 of record NW_027210217.1, on the reverse strand, counting down.
TGCTAGAAATGAAATTCAGTGCGGATTGGATGACAGGCACCCTAGGCACCCAGGATCGGCTTTAGTTTCACGTGTATCTCTTAAGCCGGCAGAGAAAACCCACCTGATATGCGCTCCACACAATTGAATAGAGACGCCGTTGATTTTCTATGGGAATTGCAGAAATGACTTCTAAGCCTCAAAATAATGACTTTTTTTCCTAAGGTGGTAGGAATGAAACTCAGTGCGGGCTGGATGGGGTCCCCCCTGGGCACCGCAGACCTAAGCTTGTTTAACTCCTACCTCTTAAAGGGACCGAGAAAAAATGACCTTTTCTGCACTCCAATGTAAGTCAATGGGGCGATTTTTTGGCTATGTGCTAGAAATGAAATTCAGTGCGGATTGGATGACAGGCACCCTAGGCACCCAGGATCGGCTTTAGTTTCACGTGTATCTCTTAAGCCGGCAGAGAAAACCCACCTGATATGCGCTCCACACAATTGAATAGAGACGCCGTTGATTTTCTATGGGAATTGCAGAAATGACTTCTAAGCCTCAAAATAATGACTTTTTTTCCTAAGGTGGTAGGAATGAAACTCAGTGCGGGCTGGATGGGGTCCCCCTGGGCACCGCAGACCTAAGCTTGTTTAACTCCTACCTCTTAAAGGGACCGAGAAAAAATGACCTTTTCTGCACTCCAATGTAAGTCAATGGGGCGATTTTTTGGCTATGTGCTAGAAATGAAATTCAGTGCGGATTGGATGACAGGCACCCTAGGCACCCAGGATCGGCTTTAGTTTCACGTGTATCTCTTAAGCCGGCAGAGAAAACCCACCTGATATGCGCTCCACACAATTGAATAGAGACGCCGTTGATTTTCTATGGGAATTGCAGAAATGACTTCTAAGCCTCAAAATAATGACTTTTTTTCCTAAGGTGGTAGGAATGAAACTCAGTGCGGGCTGGATGGGGTCCCCCCTGGGCACCGCAGACCTAAGCTTGTTTAACTCCTACCTCTTAAAGGGACCGAGAAAAAATGACCTTTTCTGCACTCCAATGTAAGTCAATGGGGCGATTTTTTGGCTATGTGCTAGAAATGAAATTCAGTGCGGATTGGATGACAGGCACCCTAGGCACCCAGGATCGGCTTTAGTTTCACGTGTATCTCTTAAGCCGGCAGAGAAAACCCACCTGATATGCGCTCCACACAATTGAATAGAGACGCCGTTGATTTTCTATGGGAATTGCAGAAATGACTTCTAAGCCTCAAAATAATGACTTTTTTTCCTAAGGTGGTAGGAATGAAACTCAGTGCGGGCTGGATGGGGTCCCCCCTGGGCACCGCAGACCTAAGCTTGTTTAACTCCTACCTCTTAAAGGGACCGAGAAAAAATGACCTTTTCTGCACTCCAATGTAAGTCAATGGGGCGATTTTTTGGCTATGTGCTAGAAATGAAATTCAGTGCGGATTGGATGACAGGCACCCTAGGCACCCAGGATCGGCTTTAGTTTCACGTGTATCTCTTAAGCCGGCAGAGAAAACCCACCTGATATGCGCTCCACACAATTGAATAGAGACGCCGTTGATTTTCTATGGGAATTGCAGAAATGACTTCTAAGCCTCAAAATAATGACTTTTTTTCCTAAGGTGGTAGGAATGAAACTCAGTGCGGGCTGGATGGGGTCCCCCTGGGCACCGCAGACCTAAGCTTGTTTAACTCCTACCTCTTAAAGGGACCGAGAAAAAATGACCTTTTCTGCACTCCAATGTAAGTCAATGGGGCGATTTTTTGGCTATGTGCTAGAAATGAAATTCAGTGCGGATTGGATGACAGGCACCCTAGGCACCCAGGATCGGCTTTAGTTTCACGTGTATCTCTTAAGCCGGCAGAGAAAACCCACCTGATATGCGCTCCACACAATTGAATAGAGACGCCGTTGATTTTCTATGGGAATTGCAGAAATGACTTCTAAGCCTCAAAATAATGACTTTTTTTCCTAAGGTGGTAGGAATGAAACTCAGTGCGGGCTGGATGGGGTCCCCCTGGGCACCGCAGACCTAAGCTTGTTTAACTCCTACCTCTTAAAGGGACCGAGAAAAAATGACCTTTTCTGCACTCCAATGTAAGTCAATGGGGCGATTTTTTGGCTATGTGCTAGAAATGAAATTCAGTGCGGATTGGATGACAGGCACCCTAGGCACCCAGGATCGGCTTTAGTTTCACGTGTATCTCTTAAGCCGGCAGAGAAAACCCACCTGATATGCGCTCCACACAATTGAATAGAGACGCCGTTGATTTTCTATGGGAATTGCAGAAATGACTTCTAAGCCTCAAAATAATGACTTTTTTTCCTAAGGTGGTAGGAATGAAACTCAGTGCGGGCTGGATGGGGTCCCCCCTGGGCACCGCAGACCTAAGCTTGTTTAACTCCTACCTCTTAAAGGGACCGAGAAAAAATGACCTTTTCTGCACTCCAATGTAAGTCAATGGGGCGATTTTTTGGCTATGTGCTAGAAATGAAATTCAGTGCGGATTGGATGACAGGCACCCTAGGCACCCAGGATCGGCTTTAGTTTCACGTGTATCTCTTAAGCCGGCAGAGAAAACCCACCTGATATGCGCTCCACACAATTGAATAGAGACGCCGTTGATTTTCTATGGGAATTGCAGAAATGACTTCTAAGCCTCAAAATAATGACTTTTTTTCCTAAGGTGGTAGGAATGAAACTCAGTGCGGGCTGGATGGGGTCCCCCTGGGCACCGCAGACCTAAGCTTGTTTAACTCCTACCTCTTAAAGGGACCGAGAAAAAATGACCTTTTCTGCACTCCAATGTAAGTCAATGGGGCGATTTTTTGGCTATGTGCTAGAAATGAAATTCAGTGCGGATTGGATGACAGGCACCCTAGGCACCCAGGATCGGCTTTAGTTTCACGTGTATCTCTTAAGCCGGCAGAGAAAACCCACCTGATATGCGCTCCACACAATTGAATAGAGACGCCGTTGATTTTCTATGGGAATTGCAGAAATGACTTCTAAGCCTCAAAATAATGACTTTTTTTCCTAAGGTGGTAGGAATGAAACTCAGTGCGGGCTGGATGGGGTCCCCCCTGGGCACCGCAGACCTAAGCTTGTTTAACTCCTACCTCTTAAAGGGACCGAGAAAAAATGACCTTTTCTGCACTCCAATGTAAGTCAATGGGGCGATTTTTTGGCTATGTGCTAGAAATGAAATTCAGTGCGGATTGGATGACAGGCACCCTAGGCACCCAGGATCGGCTTTAGTTTCACGTGTATCTCTTAAGCCGGCAGAGAAAACCCACCTGATATGCGCTCCACACAATTGAATAGAGACGCCGTTGATTTTCTATGGGAATTGCAGAAATGACTTCTAAGCCTCAAAATAATGACTTTTTTTCCTAAGGTGGTAGGAATGAAACTCAGTGCGGGCTGGATGGGGTCCCCCCTGGGCACCGCAGACCTAAGCTTGTTTAACTCCTACCTCTTAAAGGGACCGAGAAAAAATGACCTTTTCTGCACTCCAATGTAAGTCAATGGGGCGATTTTTTGGCTATGTGCTAGAAATGAAATTCAGTGCGGATTGGATGACAGGCACCCTAGGCACCCAGGATCGGCTTTAGTTTCACGTGTATCTCTTAAGCCGGCAGAGAAAACCCACCTGATATGCGCTCCACACAATTGAATAGAGACGCCGTTGATTTTCTATGGGAATTGCAGAAATGACTTCTAAGCCTCAAAATAATGACTTTTTTTCCTAAGGTGGTAGGAATGAAACTCAGTGCGGGCTGGATGGGGTCCCCCCTGGGCACCGCAGACCTAAGCTTGTTTAACTCCTACCTCTTAAAGGGACCGAGAAAAAATGACCTTTTCTGCACTCCAATGTAAGTCAATGGGGCGATTTTTTGGCTATGTGCTAGAAATGAAATTCAGTGCGGATTGGATGACAGGCACCCTAGGCACCCAGGATCGGCTTTAGTTTCACGTGTATCTCTTAAGCCGGCAGAGAAAACCCACCTGATATGCGCTCCACACAATTGAATAGAGACGCCGTTGATTTTCTATGGGAATTGCAGAAATGACTTCTAAGCCTCAAAATAATGACTTTTTTTCCTAAGGTGGTAGGAATGAAACTCAGTGCGGGCTGGATGGGGTCCCCCCTGGGCACCGCAGACCTAAGCTTGTTTAACTCCTACCTCTTAAAGGGACCGAGAAAAAATGACCTTTTCTGCACTCCAATGTAAGTCAATGGGGCGATTTTTTGGCTATGTGCTAGAAATGAAATTCAGTGCGGATTGGATGACAGGCACCCTAGGCACCCAGGATCGGCTTTAGTTTCACGTGTATCTCTTAAGCCGGCAGAGAAAACCCACCTGATATGCGCTCCACACAATTGAATAGAGACGCCGTTGATTTTCTATGGGAATTGCAGAAATGACTTCTAAGCCTCAAAATAATGACTTTTTTTCCTAAGGTGGTAGGAATGAAACTCAGTGCGGGCTGGATGGGGTCCCCCCTGGGCACCGCAGACCTAAGCTTGTTTAACTCCTACCTCTTAAAGGGACCGAGAAAAAATGACCTTTTCTGCACTCCAATGTAAGTCAATGGGGCGATTTTTTGGCTATGTGCTAGAAATGAAATTCAGTGCGGATTGGATGACAGGCACCCTAGGCACCCAGGATCGGCTTTAGTTTCACGTGTATCTCTTAAGCCGGCAGAGAAAACCCACCTGATATGCGCTCCACACAATTGAATAGAGACGCCGTTGATTTTCTATGGGAATTGCAGAAATGACTTCTAAGCCTCAAAATAATGACTTTTTTTCCTAAGGTGGTAGGAATGAAACTCAGTGCGGGCTGGATGGGGTCCCCCCTGGGCACCGCAGACCTAAGCTTGTTTAACTCCTACCTCTTAAAGGGACCGAGAAAAAATGACCTTTTCTGCACTCCAATGTAAGTCAATGGGGCGATTTTTTGGCTATGTGCTAGAAATGAAATTCAGTGCGGATTGGATGACAGGCACCCTAGGCACCCAGGATCGGCTTTAGTTTCACGTGTATCTCTTAAGCCGGCAGAGAAAACCCACCTGATATGCGCTCCACACAATTGAATAGAGACGCCGTTGATTTTCTATGGGAATTGCAGAAATGACTTCTAAGCCTCAAAATAATGACTTTTTTTCCTAAGGTGGTAGGAATGAAACTCAGTGCGGGCTGGATGGGGTCCCCCCTGGGCACCGCAGACCTAAGCTTGTTTAACTCCTACCTCTTAAAGGGACCGAGAAAAAATGACCTTTTCTGCACTCCAATGTAAGTCAATGGGGCGATTTTTTGGCTATGTGCTAGAAATGAAATTCAGTGCGGATTGGATGACAGGCACCCTAGGCACCCAGGATCGGCTTTAGTTTCACGTGTATCTCTTAAGCCGGCAGAGAAAACCCACCTGATATGCGCTCCACACAATTGAATAGAGACGCCGTTGATTTTCTATGGGAATTGCAGAAATGACTTCTAAGCCTCAAAATAATGACTTTTTTTCCTAAGGTGGTAGGAATGAAACTCAGTGCGGGCTGGATGGGGTCCCCCTGGGCACCGCAGACCTAAGCTTGTTTAACTCCTACCTCTTAAAGGGACCGAGAAAAAATGACCTTTTCTGCACTCCAATGTAAGTCAATGGGGCGATTTTTTGGCTATGTGCTAGAAATGAAATTCAGTGCGGATTGGATGACAGGCACCCTAGGCACCCAGGATCGGCTTTAGTTTCACGTGTATCTCTTAAGCCGGCAGAGAAAACCCACCTGATATGCGCTCCACACAATTGAATAGAGACGCCGTTGATTTTCTATGGGAATTGCAGAAATGACTTCTAAGCCTCAAAATAATGACTTTTTTTCCTAAGGTGGTAGGAATGAAACTCAGTGCGGGCTGGATGGGGTCCCCCCTGGGCACCGCAGACCTAAGCTTGTTTAACTCCTACCTCTTAAAGGGACCGAGAAAAAATGACCTTTTCTGCACTCCAATGTAAGTCAATGGGGCGATTTTTTGGCTATGTGCTAGAAATGAAATTCAGTGCGGATTGGATGACAGGCACCCTAGGCACCCAGGATCGGCTTTAGTTTCACGTGTATCTCTTAAGCCGGCAGAGAAAACCCACCTGATATGCGCTCCACACAATTGAATAGAGACGCCGTTGATTTTCTATGGGAATTGCAGAAATGACTTCTAAGCCTCAAAATAATGACTTTTTTTCCTAAGGTGGTAGGAATGAAACTCAGTGCGGGCTGGATGGGGTCCCCCCTGGGCACCGCAGACCTAAGCTTGTTTAACTCCTACCTCTTAAAGGGACCGAGAAAAAATGACCTTTTCTGCACTCCAATGTAAGTCAATGGGGCGATTTTTTGGCTATGTGCTAGAAATGAAATTCAGTGCGGATTGGATGACAGGCACCCTAGGCACCCAGGATCGGCTTTAGTTTCACGTGTATCTCTTAAGCCGGCAGAGAAAACCCACCTGATATGCGCTCCACACAATTGAATAGAGACGCCGTTGATTTTCTATGGGAATTGCAGAAATGACTTCTAAGCCTCAAAATAATGACTTTTTTTCCTAAGGTGGTAGGAATGAAACTCAGTGCGGGCTGGATGGGGTCCCCCCTGGGCACCGCAGACCTAAGCTTGTTTAACTCCTACCTCTTAAAGGGACCGAGAAAAAATGACCTTTTCTGCACTCCAATGTAAGTCAATGGGGCGATTTTTTGGCTATGTGCTAGAAATGAAATTCAGTGCGGATTGGATGACAGGCACCCTAGGCACCCAGGATCGGCTTTAGTTTCACGTGTATCTCTTAAGCCGGCAGAGAAAACCCACCTGATATGCGCTCCACACAATTGAATAGAGACGCCGTTGATTTTCTATGGGAATTGCAGAAATGACTTCTAAGCCTCAAAATAATGACTTTTTTTCCTAAGGTGGTAGGAATGAAACTCAGTGCGGGCTGGATGGGGTCCCCCCTGGGCACCGCAGACCTAAGCTTGTTTAACTCCTACCTCTTAAAGGGACCGAGAAAAAATGACCTTTTCTGCACTCCAATGTAAGTCAATGGGGCGATTTTTTGGCTATGTGCTAGAAATGAAATTCAGTGCGGATTGGATGACAGGCACCCTAGGCACCCAGGATCGGCTTTAGTTTCACGTGTATCTCTTAAGCCGGCAGAGAAAACCCACCTGATATGCGCTCCACACAATTGAATAGAGACGCCGTTGATTTTCTATGGGAATTGCAGAAATGACTTCTAAGCCTCAAAATAATGACTTTTTTTCCTAAGGTGGTAGGAATGAAACTCAGTGCGGGCTGGATGGGGTCCCCCCTGGGCACCGCAGACCTAAGCTTGTTTAACTCCTACCTCTTAAAGGGACCGAGAAAAAATGACCTTTTCTGCACTCCAATGTAAGTCAATGGGGCGATTTTTTGGCTATGTGCTAGAAATGAAATTCAGTGCGGATTGGATGACAGGCACCCTAGGCACCCAGGATCGGCTTTAGTTTCACGTGTATCTCTTAAGCCGGCAGAGAAAACCCACCTGATATGCGCTCCACACAATTGAATAGAGACGCCGTTGATTTTCTATGGGAATTGCAGAAATGACTTCTAAGCCTCAAAATAATGACTTTTTTTCCTAAGGTGGTAGGAATGAAACTCAGTGCGGGCTGGATGGGGTCCCCCCTGGGCACCGCAGACCTAAGCTTGTTTAACTCCTACCTCTTAAAGGGACCGAGAAAAAATGACCTTTTCTGCACTCCAATGTAAGTCAATGGGGCGATTTTTTGGCTATGTGCTAGAAATGAAATTCAGTGCGGATTGGATGACAGGCACCCTAGGCACCCAGGATCGGCTTTAGTTTCACGTGTATCTCTTAAGCCGGCAGAGAAAACCCACCTGATATGCGCTCCACACAATTGAATAGAGACGCCGTTGATTTTCTATGGGAATTGCAGAAATGACTTCTAAGCCTCAAAATAATGACTTTTTTTCCTAAGGTGGTAGGAATGAAACTCAGTGCGGGCTGGATGGGGTCCCCCCTGGGCACCGCAGACCTAAGCTTGTTTAACTCCTACCTCTTAAAGGGACCGAGAAAAAATGACCTTTTCTGCACTCCAATGTAAGTCAATGGGGCGATTTTTTGGCTATGTGCTAGAAATGAAATTCAGTGCGGATTGGATGACAGGCACCCTAGGCACCCAGGATCGGCTTTAGTTTCACGTGTATCTCTTAAGCCGGCAGAGAAAACCCACCTGATATGCGCTCCACACAATTGAATAGAGACGCCGTTGATTTTCTATGGGAATTGCAGAAATGACTTCTAAGCCTCAAAATAATGACTTTTTTTCCTAAGGTGGTAGGAATGAAACTCAGTGCGGGCTGGATGGGGTCCCCCCTGGGCACCGCAGACCTAAGCTTGTTTAACTCCTACCTCTTAAAGGGACCGAGAAAAAATGACCTTTTCTGCACTCCAATGTAAGTCAATGGGGCGATTTTTTGGCTATGTGCTAGAAATGAAATTCAGTGCGGATTGGATGACAGGCACCCTAGGCACCCAGGATCGGCTTTAGTTTCACGTGTATCTCTTAAGCCGGCAGAGAAAACCCACCTGATATGCGCTCCACACAATTGAATAGAGACGCCGTTGATTTTCTATGGGAATTGCAGAAATGACTTCTAAGCCTCAAAATAATGACTTTTTTTCCTAAGGTGGTAGGAATGAAACTCAGTGCGGGCTGGATGGGGTCCCCCCTGGGCACCGCAGACCTAAGCTTGTTTAACTCCTACCTCTTAAAGGGACCGAGAAAAAATGACCTTTTCTGCACTCCAATGTAAGTCAATGGGGCGATTTTTTGGCTATGTGCTAGAAATGAAATTCAGTGCGGATTGGATGACAGGCACCCTAGGCACCCAGGATCGGCTTTAGTTTCACGTGTATCTCTTAAGCCGGCAGAGAAAACCCACCTGATATGCGCTCCACACAATTGAATAGAGACGCCGTTGATTTTCTATGGGAATTGCAGAAATGACTTCTAAGCCTCAAAATAATGACTTTTTTTCCTAAGGTGGTAGGAATGAAACTCAGTGCGGGCTGGATGGGGTCCCCCCTGGGCACCGCAGACCTAAGCTTGTTTAACTCCTACCTCTTAAAGGGACCGAGAAAAAATGACCTTTTCTGCACTCCAATGTAAGTCAATGGGGCGATTTTTTGGCTATGTGCTAGAAATGAAATTCAGTGCGGATTGGATGACAGGCACCCTAGGCACCCAGGATCGGCTTTAGTTTCACGTGTATCTCTTAAGCCGGCAGAGAAAACCCACCTGATATGCGCTCCACACAATTGAATAGAGACGCCGTTGATTTTCTATGGGAATTGCAGAAATGACTTCTAAGCCTCAAAATAATGACTTTTTTTCCTAAGGTGGTAGGAATGAAACTCAGTGCGGGCTGGATGGGGTCCCCCCTGGGCACCGCAGACCTAAGCTTGTTTAACTCCTACCTCTTAAAGGGACCGAGAAAAAATGACCTTTTCTGCACTCCAATGTAAGTCAATGGGGCGATTTTTTGGCTATGTGCTAGAAATGAAATTCAGTGCGGATTGGATGACAGGCACCCTAGGCACCCAGGATCGGCTTTAGTTTCACGTGTATCTCTTAAGCCGGCAGAGAAAACCCACCTGATATGCGCTCCACACAATTGAATAGAGACGCCGTTGATTTTCTATGGGAATTGCAGAAATGACTTCTAAGCCTCAAAATAATGACTTTTTTTCCTAAGGTGGTAGGAATGAAACTCAGTGCGGGCTGGATGGGGTCCCCCCTGGGCACCGCAGACCTAAGCTTGTTTAACTCCTACCTCTTAAAGGGACCGAGAAAAAATGACCTTTTCTGCACTCCAATGTAAGTCAATGGGGCGATTTTTTGGCTATGTGCTAGAAATGAAATTCAGTGCGGATTGGATGACAGGCACCCTAGGCACCCAGGATCGGCTTTAGTTTCACGTGTATCTCTTAAGCCGGCAGAGAAAACCCACCTGATATGCGCTCCACACAATTGAATAGAGACGCCGTTGATTTTCTATGGGAATTGCAGAAATGACTTCTAAGCCTCAAAATAATGACTTTTTTTCCTAAGGTGGTAGGAATGAAACTCAGTGCGGGCTGGATGGGGTCCCCCCTGGGCACCGCAGACCTAAGCTTGTTTAACTCCTACCTCTTAAAGGGACCGAGAAAAAATGACCTTTTCTGCACTCCAATGTAAGTCAATGGGGCGATTTTTTGGCTATGTGCTAGAAATGAAATTCAGTGCGGATTGGATGACAGGCACCCTAGGCACCCAGGATCGGCTTTAGTTTCACGTGTATCTCTTAAGCCGGCAGAGAAAACCCACCTGATATGCGCTCCACACAATTGAATAGAGACGCCGTTGATTTTCTATGGGAATTGCAGAAATGACTTCTAAGCCTCAAAATAATGACTTTTTTTCCTAAGGTGGTAGGAATGAAACTCAGTGCGGGCTGGATGGGGTCCCCCCTGGGCACCGCAGACCTAAGCTTGTTTAACTCCTACCTCTTAAAGGGACCGAGAAAAAATGACCTTTTCTGCACTCCAATGTAAGTCAATGGGGCGATTTTTTGGCTATGTGCTAGAAATGAAATTCAGTGCGGATTGGATGACAGGCACCCTAGGCACCCAGGATCGGCTTTAGTTTCACGTGTATCTCTTAAGCCGGCAGAGAAAACCCACCTGATATGCGCTCCACACAATTGAATAGAGACGCCGTTGATTTTCTATGGGAATTGCAGAAATGACTTCTAAGCCTCAAAATAATGACTTTTTTTCCTAAGGTGGTAGGAATGAAACTCAGTGCGGGCTGGATGGGGTCCCCCCTGGGCACCGCAGACCTAAGCTTGTTTAACTCCTACCTCTTAAAGGGACCGAGAAAAAATGACCTTTTCTGCACTCCAATGTAAGTCAATGGGGCGATTTTTTGGCTATGTGCTAGAAATGAAATTCAGTGCGGATTGGATGACAGGCACCCTAGGCACCCAGGATCGGCTTTAGTTTCACGTGTATCTCTTAAGCCGGCAGAGAAAACCCACCTGATATGCGCTCCACACAATTGAATAGAGACGCCGTTGATTTTCTATGGGAATTGCAGAAATGACTTCTAAGCCTCAAAATAATGACTTTTTTTCCTAAGGTGGTAGGAATGAAACTCAGTGCGGGCTGGATGGGGTCCCCCTGGGCACCGCAGACCTAAGCTTGTTTAACTCCTACCTCTTAAAGGGACCGAGAAAAAATGACCTTTTCTGCACTCCAATGTAAGTCAATGGGGCGATTTTTTGGCTATGTGCTAGAAATGAAATTCAGTGCGGATTGGATGACAGGCACCCTAGGCACCCAGGATCGGCTTTAGTTTCACGTGTATCTCTTAAGCCGGCAGAGAAAACCCACCTGATATGCGCTCCACACAATTGAATAGAGACGCCGTTGATTTTCTATGGGAATTGCAGAAATGACTTCTAAGCCTCAAAATAATGACTTTTTTTCCTAAGGTGGTAGGAATGAAACTCAGTGCGGGCTGGATGGGGTCCCCCCTGGGCACCGCAGACCTAAGCTTGTTTAACTCCTACCTCTTAAAGGGACCGAGAAAAAATGACCTTTTCTGCACTCCAATGTAAGTCAATGGGGCGATTTTTTGGCTATGTGCTAGAAATGAAATTCAGTGCGGATTGGATGACAGGCACCCTAGGCACCCAGGATCGGCTTTAGTTTCACGTGTATCTCTTAAGCCGGCAGAGAAAACCCACCTGATATGCGCTCCACACAATTGAATAGAGACGCCGTTGATTTTCTATGGGAATTGCAGAAATGACTTCTAAGCCTCAAAATAATGACTTTTTTTCCTAAGGTGGTAGGAATGAAACTCAGTGCGGGCTGGATGGGGTCCCCCCTGGGCACCGCAGACCTAAGCTTGTTTAACTCCTACCTCTTAAAGGGACCGAGAAAAAATGACCTTTTCTGCACTCCAATGTAAGTCAATGGGGCGATTTTTTGGCTATGTGCTAGAAATGAAATTCAGTGCGGATTGGATGACAGGCACCCTAGGCACCCAGGATCGGCTTTAGTTTCACGTGTATCTCTTAAGCCGGCAGAGAAAACCCACCTGATATGCGCTCCACACAATTGAATAGAGACGCCGTTGATTTTCTATGGGAATTGCAGAAATGACTTCTAAGCCTCAAAATAATGACTTTTTTTCCTAAGGTGGTAGGAATGAAACTCAGTGCGGGCTGGATGGGGTCCCCCCTGGGCACCGCAGACCTAAGCTTGTTTAACTCCTACCTCTTAAAGGGACCGAGAAAAAATGACCTTTTCTGCACTCCAATGTAAGTCAATGGGGCGATTTTTTGGCTATGTGCTAGAAATGAAATTCAGTGCGGATTGGATGACAGGCACCCTAGGCACCCAGGATCGGCTTTAGTTTCACGTGTATCTCTTAAGCCGGCAGAGAAAACCCACCTGATATGCGCTCCACACAATTGAATAGAGACGCCGTTGATTTTCTATGGGAATTGCAGAAATGACTTCTAAGCCTCAAAATAATGACTTTTTTTCCTAAGGTGGTAGGAATGAAACTCAGTGCGGGCTGGATGGGGTCCCCCTGGGCACCGCAGACCTAAGCTTGTTTAACTCCTACCTCTTAAAGGGACCGAGAAAAAATGACCTTTTCTGCACTCCAATGTAAGTCAATGGGGCGATTTTTTGGCTATGTGCTAGAAATGAAATTCAGTGCGGATTGGATGACAGGCACCCTAGGCACCCAGGATCGGCTTTAGTTTCACGTGTATCTCTTAAGCCGGCAGAGAAAACCCACCTGATATGCGCTCCACACAATTGAATAGAGACGCCGTTGATTTTCTATGGGAATTGCAGAAATGACTTCTAAGCCTCAAAATAATGACTTTTTTTCCTAAGGTGGTAGGAATGAAACTCAGTGCGGGCTGGATGGGGTCCCCCCTGGGCACCGCAGACCTAAGCTTGTTTAACTCCTACCTCTTAAAGGGACCGAGAAAAAATGACCTTTTCTGCACTCCAATGTAAGTCAATGGGGCGATTTTTTGGCTATGTGCTAGAAATGAAATTCAGTGCGGATTGGATGACAGGCACCCTAGGCACCCAGGATCGGCTTTAGTTTCACGTGTATCTCTTAAGCCGGCAGAGAAAACCCACCTGATATGCGCTCCACACAATTGAATAGAGACGCCGTTGATTTTCTATGGGAATTGCAGAAATGACTTCTAAGCCTCAAAATAATGACTTTTTTTCCTAAGGTGGTAGGAATGAAACTCAGTGCGGGCTGGATGGGGTCCCCCCTGGGCACCGCAGACCTAAGCTTGTTTAACTCCTACCTCTTAAAGGGACCGAGAAAAAATGACCTTTTCTGCACTCCAATGTAAGTCAATGGGGCGATTTTTTGGCTATGTGCTAGAAATGAAATTCAGTGCGGATTGGATGACAGGCACCCTAGGCACCCAGGATCGGCTTTAGTTTCACGTGTATCTCTTAAGCCGGCAGAGAAAACCCACCTGATATGCGCTCCACACAATTGAATAGAGACGCCGTTGATTTTCTATGGGAATTGCAGAAATGACTTCTAAGCCTCAAAATAATGACTTTTTTTCCTAAGGTGGTAGGAATGAAACTCAGTGCGGGCTGGATGGGGTCCCCCTGGGCACCGCAGACCTAAGCTTGTTTAACTCCTACCTCTTAAAGGGACCGAGAAAAAATGACCTTTTCTGCACTCCAATGTAAGTCAATGGGGCGATTTTTTGGCTATGTGCTAGAAATGAAATTCAGTGCGGATTGGATGACAGGCACCCTAGGCACCCAGGATCGGCTTTAGTTTCACGTGTATCTCTTAAGCCGGCAGAGAAAACCCACCTGATATGCGCTCCACACAATTGAATAGAGACGCCGTTGATTTTCTATGGGAATTGCAGAAATGACTTCTAAGCCTCAAAATAATGACTTTTTTTCCTAAGGTGGTAGGAATGAAACTCAGTGCGGGCTGGATGGGGTCCCCCCTGGGCACCGCAGACCTAAGCTTGTTTAACTCCTACCTCTTAAAGGGACCGAGAAAAAATGACCTTTTCTGCACTCCAATGTAAGTCAATGGGGCGATTTTTTGGCTATGTGCTAGAAATGAAATTCAGTGCGGATTGGATGACAGGCACCCTAGGCACCCAGGATCGGCTTTAGTTTCACGTGTATCTCTTAAGCCGGCAGAGAAAACCCACCTGATATGCGCTCCACACAATTGAATAGAGACGCCGTTGATTTTCTATGGGAATTGCAGAAATGACTTCTAAGCCTCAAAATAATGACTTTTTTTCCTAAGGTGGTAGGAATGAAACTCAGTGCGGGCTGGATGGGGTCCCCCCTGGGCACCGCAGACCTAAGCTTGTTTAACTCCTACCTCTTAAAGGGACCGAGAAAAAATGACCTTTTCTGCACTCCAATGTAAGTCAATGGGGCGATTTTTTGGCTATGTGCTAGAAATGAAATTCAGTGCGGATTGGATGACAGGCACCCTAGGCACCCAGGATCGGCTTTAGTTTCACGTGTATCTCTTAAGCCGGCAGAGAAAACCCACCTGATATGCGCTCCACACAATTGAATTAGAGACGCCGTTGATTTTCTATGGGAATTGCAGAAATGACTCTAAGCCTCAAAATAATGACTTTTTTT